>NW_009647411.1:264401-318638 GCF_000708025.1 Charadrius vociferus
GCCGCAGATTGCCTTCGGGCAAACTTTCCCTTGGCCGCGGAGGCGGCATCGCACCGGGAGGCGGCCGGCGGGAGCGGGGCTGCGGGGGGCACCGGCAGCGCGGCGCTGATTTGCCTTTATTTTTCTATAGAAAAAAACTCCGGGTCCCGGCCAAGCGCTTCGATAAGTGTTATTTACTGTAACCGCCCGGGGGAAACTCGGGTCTGCGCGTCCTCTCGCCGGAGCCGCCGGTTCTCCCCGTCCGGGGCGGTGCGGGACCGGGCGCTCCCCTCGCCCCCCGAAGCAGACCCACAGCCGGGCTGTGCCGTGATAGCCAGGTGCAGGCTTCCTGTGGCCGTGTACCTTGTCCCTGTCTTGGGTTTAAGAGATTAGCCCCTTTATTTGATCGCGTTTTGGCTTATCACAAGACAGCAGATAGGGGCTGCGGATTTGGGGTTGGGGGTTTTTTTTCGGGTGGGTGCAATAGGAGCGGGGCTGAGACCTTACACTCAAGACCTGCGGGTCATGAGGGAGAGACGTGAGCCGATGCCGGTTTTTAAGTACTGGCAGGCTTGGGCAGCTGTAAAGCGCAGACTGAGTGTCTCTGTGCCCCTTACTAAGCCGCTTGAAAAATCAGCCTCTCCAGCTGCCCCCCCCCCCTTTGAAATGCAGATACAAATAATCATTTAATTTGTAGATAATGAACAGTGACTGCCTGAGTCGGGGGGTTTGGCTGGAGGGATTAAAGGAGGGAAATGGCTGCTATGGGGTGGTAGATAAGGCTTTTAGAGAATAGTCGCTGTGGTCTGGTTATGCTTGCTATTTCTTTAAAGATGCCAACGGCTGTTTTATCTCTTGGAAACATCATGAAAGGTTTAAAGATAGTAGAATAAAATGCTGGGTCCCACCTGGAACTGTGTTCTTGTCGCAAGAAGCTCCTGCTAGAAACTGAGCTGCCTTGCACCTATTAGGTCTCTAGTAGACATCCCTGCTTATGCTTGATATGGAAATAAGCCCCCAGACTCTGTGGCCTCTTTTTTGAGCATTAGCAATCACTGCTGTAGTTGGCAATCAGTTTAGTTAAGTCTCTCTGAGCCTTCCGTACCTTACCCAAAATGCTTGTAATTAGTCCTTTTTTGTTTCCACTCATTGCGTTGCCTGTAAACATGACTGCTTTCCCTGTGGTTGCCGATAACGTAGGTTTAACAGTGATACACATGAACTGTTCTGTGGAAGCAGGGATGCCAATTGGATATGCTCTGGGCTTTGGGAAGTAGCAGTA
Source organism: Charadrius vociferus (assembly GCF_000708025.1). Classification (NCBI taxonomy): domain Eukaryota; kingdom Metazoa; phylum Chordata; class Aves; order Charadriiformes; family Charadriidae; genus Charadrius; species Charadrius vociferus. The sequence continues at coordinate 265,663 of NW_009647411.1, forward strand.
ATTCTGGAATTGTGGGGAAAAAACTCCAATCTACTATAGGCTGAACCATTTCCTTACAGCTGGAGATGATTTGCCGAGGTATATTAGGTAGCTAAGTAACAATTTAAGTGCTTTTAAGATGTTTGTTTTATACGCTGCTCAAACACTTAACCCACAGTTTGAGACTGGACGGAAAAGGGATCAAAAGAAAGAGGAAATAGCGCTCATCTCTGCTCCCCCAGTTGCTGGTTGCCCTGCGGTCTTGTGCCTAGTAGTAGTTTAAATTGCCACTTGGTTGGAAGGACCACCCTTTCCTTTTCTGCAGAGAGAGATAACTGAGTTATCAGAGGAGCTTACGCTGTCCTGTGCCTCCTGGAAGGAAAGATTAATAAGCATGAGAATGACAGAGCTTTTGGCCCACACATAAATGTTCGCACAAGGCTGAACGCTGGATTAGTATTTTGATAGCGTTCTCAATCAGGACGGTGCTGTGGCTTTAAGGCTGGCACAATAAAGATCTGTTTTAAAGTTTTTATTCCTAATTACAAGCTCATAAAGGCTGATTAATATTGGATGCCCTTATTTCACCATGGGCAAGACCTAAAAATCCAGATTTTGTTGTTTTGCCGTGCTAAAAATGTCTTCTCTGTGGAATGGGGAGGGCAGTAGTGACCCAAACATTATCAGAAAATTCTGTTTCAGTGTATTCTTTAGTAGATGTATTTGGCTAATCAGCTCTGACTTTCAGAGATCAGCAGAAATTACTCTTGTGTTGACGCTTTTAGTCAGTAATGTAGTCAGCTGGTCTGGGTCTAATTCATTTCAGGTTCACAAGGATTCAAATCAATGTCCGAAAGACTTGTGTTTATCAAAATGCTCAGAATTTATAGTTGTAACTCATTCCAGAAAGTCTTGCTACTCTCATGAACCTAGGGGGAATTCTGCTGATTTACCACTTTATTTGTGTGTAGGATTCAAAATTTACTTTGGTCTACTAAAACTCTAAGGCAGCTGATGGAAAGATAGAAAGAATAAAGCAAAACTTCAGACAGTCTGCAAATACTAAAGAATTTTTAACGGAAGAAACCTGGATAAATGGCCACAGATCAGTTTTTCCTGCCGGCCGTCGCTTCCTCTGCCTTTGGCCAAGGTTTAGGTGTCTCATTCATTGGTGGTGCCTCTGAAGTGTTTTTTCCGCGTCCCTGTGATAATGCCAGATTCCTCTGGCGCTCCGTTTTCCTCTTTATCTCGGTAGCAAAGCAGGATTATCCAGCGATCGGGGCGCGCGCGCGCTTGGGATTTGGGAAGACCGGGCTCTGGCTCCCTGCTGCGCCACATCCTTCCTGCGCGACCATGGCCCAGTCCCACCAGGGCACCGGTCACCGCGGGAGCGGGGCCTGAAGATGCAGATGGATGCTTAGCCTTTCTTTTGAACCTCAGAATTAACCACCGAGCTTTGGTGCCTGCGCCCCCCTGGCTTTTTTTGTCCACTTTTGGGGGTGTTTTAATACTTTTGTCGCTGCCTCGGCTTCCGTTCTGCAAAGCAGCAGGGAGAGCCCTGCCCGGGCTCACGTTGAGCACACGTTAAAGCACTCCGATGCTGTTTACTACTTCATCCTCCAACACTATGGGAGCCAGATGGATCTAAAAACATGAATACACTTGCTACTTTCTGTGGTTCTTGTACTTGCTTCATACCAGTCTGTTTTCTATTATAAGATGTTAACTGATATTTTTTATAAGTATTTTAAACTTGGGGCGGGGGGAAGAAAAGAAGGAGCTAGAATAGATGGTTTCTTCACAGTGTTGTGGGTATATCTTGGAGCTCTTTAAAACAAAAAACAAACAAACGGAAGAAAAAAAAAAACAACCCAGAAGTAAAACCCACAAGTTAAACAATTATTTTCAGCGAAAGGTTAAAGGTAGCCACAAAGTGTTCTTGCAGACTTGGCTTTGCAGCCTATTGCTCTCTCACGTTATCAGTTTTCTTGTAAGTGACACCCCTTCTTCTGCGTGGTGTGAAGAAACAACACTTTGCAATGTAAGAGGAAGTTGTGGGCTGCGCAGGTAATTACAGGCTGTATGCTAAGTTACACCGCCAGGTAATTCGGGCTCGTTGTATCGCCTCCTTGCTGTAACCTGTCTTTGTGCCCAACCTCCCGTGGCCCTTGTTCCCCCCCACCCCTTTCATGTACCTTTGTCATGCGGCCGTGGCCTTTACGAGAGGAAATTTCATGACCATCTGATTTTAGATTATGCCGAATGCCAAGTCAGGAACTTCAGTAGGTGTGTGGTTGCTGTTGCCTTTGTTTGGAGAGCTGCTTATTTATTTATTTATTGTATGGGAAGCCTTACAACCTTTTTATCTGCTCACAATGTTATTGCTGCCAAAAACCTTGACCGTGCAGCAATTAGACCGCAATCCTTCAAGCAGTGTGTTACTGGGAATCTTTAATTGCCTCTGTGCCATTGTAAGCGCTGTACCTTTGTGAGTATTTTACCATTGTGCTGAGAGTTGATGGTGCTTAAAAGTTGACGAGGAGAAGCTTGGAAACAGCTGCTCAAAAGCCTGGAAGCTCAGCAGAGTGATTCCAGTTACTGCTGGCAGCTCTAGGTGAAATTGCCTTATGAGCTGAGGGTCACACTGGTTGGAGGTGCTTGAAATAGGGAAACAAGCTGATGAGATCTTCATCTCTTGTCGAGGCTGGTAGGACCAGCATGGACTGTCACAGCAGTGCTTTCCAGTTAAGCGTGTTGGGGACTGGAGCATCTCTCTTATGGGGAAAGGCTGAGGGACTTGGGTCTTTTTAGTCTGGAGAAAAGAAGACTGAGGGGGGATCTTATCAATGCTTATCAATACTTAAAGGGAGGGTACCAGGGCGATGGGAACAGTCTTTTTCCAGCGGTGCCCAGTGACAGGACAAGAGGGAACGGGCACAAACGTGACCACAGGCAGTTCCATCTCCACCTGAGGAGGGCCTTCTCTGCTGTGAGGGCGGCAGAGCAGTGGCACAGGCTGCCCAGAGAGGTGGGGGAGTCTCCCCCTCTGGAGCCATTCCAAACCCACCTGGACGCCGTCCTGTGCCACTGCTGGAGGTGCCCCTGCTCTGGTGGGGGTGGCACTGGGGGAGCTCCAGAGGGCCCTTCCAACCCCACCAGTCTGGGATGCTGTACTCAGGGTTCGTATGACTGCAGAAGACAGCCGCCTCCTCCTCCATGGCGGACGCGATGGGGATGTGCGTCAGGGGGGGAACCTGACCCCGTACCCTTCCTGCCCACCCCTCCGTGCGGCTGAGCTCCCCCAGCGCCGCCGATGGGCTTCCTGTTGACAGAGCCCTCAGCGGGGATTTCTCTTTTTTTTTTATTTCTTTGCTGATTGCAGTAACAAAAATACAAGGTGTAAAAAGGCCTCTACTACCCACTGATTATTAAAAACTTTATGCAAATAAGTTGTGGTAATTGGGTAAGAGTAGTATGCTGCGTACTCCAAAGTTGATGATTAACTGAGCCAGGGCTGTATTGTTCATAACTACTTTTCCTGTTTGGCTTTTCCTTTTATTCCCCTGGAAGCTATGGGTATTTGTCTCACCGATCCTTCCTGGTAGGGGGTTGGAAGAGAGACAGAGATGGTTATCGGACGTGAAATCAAAACTCTGAGCAGCAAACTTGCGTTTCAAGGACAACCTCCCCACACACCGCCACCCGTTTTTAAGCGATATGTTTTAGTTCGGAAGCCCACGCTGCTGGGCTGCCAAGTTCATGTTTTAAAAGGCAGCGAATGGTAGAGTTGCCTCTGAGATTCTGTGTTTTCTTGAAACTTCTGCAGATGTTCCCGTCTCTCGAAATGCTTGGGATTTTTCTAAAGACTACAAAGCAGAAGGACCCATGTGAGATGATCAGCAGAAAAGGACCTTTGGGGGCCGGTGAATAGGCTGGCTGGGATTTTTTTTGCAGGACTGTACTTCCTTGTACCTTTATCACAGAGCCCCAGGCTAAAATATCGCTTCATTGTTTTTTAAACAACTTCAGGCTAACTTTCTTGAAATGTTGCTTCTAACTAGTGTTTGTGGGGTCAGAGAAAGTTTAAAATTCTGCATCCTGCTCTGCGATGGGCTCTGAAGAATTGCTCTTTCCTCTGCATCAGTCTGACAAACAGCATTTAAATTATCAGCCTGTATGGGCTTAAAACTAGTTCAGCAAATATTTTTTCTCCAGTGTAATGGATGTAATGTGTACAGAGCAAATCTGCAACTTGAGTTTCCAGCCGTGGTGTTTCATAGCAGCTGGTTGAAGACTCTTACTTCCACAAACACGTGGAGCAAAATTCACTTCTGTCGTTAATTCTGAATGCTTGTGCTTTTCCCGAAGTATTCGGAAGACACCCCTGTGCTTTGTGCCTGCACCTGGGCCAGGGCTTTAATTCAGCGGCTTGGGAAGTAACTGGAGACTGGCAAAATTTGTTCTGCAGCCTCCTATTGCTGTGTTGTGTAGGATTAACCAAGTGTTTTGTGACAGAGAGAAGCATTCTGGCTCAAGAACATCAGCCTGCAGATGAGGGACACTGAGGAAAAGAAAATCTCGTAGGGGCAAATGATAACATTAAGCCGTGCCCCCACGTTCGGGGAGGCTGGGGGTAATCCAGGAATCCAGCCTGTGAGATCTTCTTGTAGGGTTGGCACTTCTTGGCATTGGCAGCTTTTCAAATTTGGGCATTTCTAGGTATATTAAGGCCACAAGCTCCTCGTTCAGTGCATTTTCCTGTTTATCCAGGACTTATCTGGCCCTCATCAACATTGTGTTCAGCCCTTTGGGGTCTCTGGGTTTATTTGTAATAAGCCATTTAAGAAGTACGCTTTTTCTCAAAACACCTTTGTTACAAGTAGGCTAAATCAAAATGCTGAACCATAAATGATTTAGTCCTTTCTTTTAAACAAATGATCTTTGTCACTTAGTAGTGAAGTCCTTAGTTTGTTCACACACTTCTCACAATGGCTTAATGAGCTCCATATTGTCCCACCAGCGTGGGCTTTCTCCTGCCCGTGGTCACCTCGGGAACTCCTCGGGTCTGGGTTTGGTTCACACTCTGTTAAACTTCCAGCTTTTCGCTGGAAAAAGTGCAGATCTGTCACACCTGAACTTTGCGGTTTGGCTCTGTTGGAGGCAGAGAGATGAATCGGAGTAAGTTCCTCCCTCGGTCCAGCGCTGTCTGGAAGAGCCCGGGGTGTGTTGGGACCCCAACCCCTGCCGAGGGCTGTTGAGATGAGTTGAGCTTGGACTTAATTGTCTGTACAGCAGGGTTATCGTGTATAACAAACTGTGCTGTGTTTCCTCTCTCCCTGCGCTGTGTTCCCCAGTGGGAAGAGAACAGATTTGCTCATCTGAGCCTCTTGTTGCCCTGCAGCCTCCGTTCTTACAGCGCCCTATCGGGGTGCTTTGGAGGGGGCCGGTACCTGTGGCTCAGCTCAGCCACCTCTGGCTGGTGAAGGTGGTGGCCAGCAGATGGCCACAGGCAGCCGTATTCTGGGTGTATTGCCCACGTTTCGTCAGAGACTCCAAACAGCAGCTGGGACTGGAAGGGGATCATTCTGATTAGCAAATGATAAATTTACCTTTGTCGAGTCATAATTTAAGGAGAAACCTCATTTGCACAAAGACACAGATGCAAAAAGCGATCATTAGTCTTACCTTTGTCCTCTAAAACTTAGTCTGTTAAACTTCTGTTTGCTTTCTGGAACTTGATGCTGGATTAAAATGAACCCAGAATTGTTTTTTCCTTTTTTTTTTTTTTTTTTTCCCAAATGCTCATTGTGTGGTGGCGTGTGAAGTGTTTGTCATTGGCTATTTTTGTTGTTGTTATTGTTAGGGTTGGGTTTTCTTTTCCTTTATTTGCTTTGAAAAAAGAGATGGAGAAATGAAAAAAACCAAATGCAAAGTGGAACAGCTGCATTCCTCTGTGTGTTGCAAAGATGGAAAGCCGGTTAGTCTAAATAAAAACAAACAATTTGTCAGCACCGTTTCTAGCCCTCCTGTTGGTTTGCCACCATGAGAAAGTTGTAGGAAAGCAAAAGGAGGAGCGTTCGTGTGCCTGGTTCAGAAGCAAGGGTGAGGAACGCCGAATAAACACCCATCCAGGGGTTGGGTGATGATAGGTGCAGCGTGTGCCTGGGAGCAGCGCCGGTGGGTATGGCTCCGTGTCCCTCCACGTGCCGGGGTGGGTGAGCGAGCCGGGAGCCCGTGGGTCGGAGAGCAGCGTCTGCTCAGAGGGACATCACGGAGAAAGGGCAGGACATGGCCGGGTCTCCCGGCACAGTCACCAGAGCAAAACCTTGACACTGTTGTAACGTGACTGACTTTTTTGTCCTTAGTTCCTTCAAGTACATCATGAAATGTTTTACGAGAGGCTCTCTGGCTTGAAATTAAGCAAATATCTATGCTAGAGCCTTTTTAAAAGCCGTTTAAGAGCCTTTTCCCTAAAGTACACTCTGTTCTTATTGGAGACTTCTCTGGGTCTGTGATACTCAGCAGTGCTTAGTATTCTGTTGATTTTTCTACTTTAACGTGTGGTTTTTAAAGGGGTTTGCATGCTTTCAGGAAATACGAAGACCTGAGTTAACCGCGGAAAGCTGCCTGCCAAACTGCCTAAAGTGCTAATTCTGATGAAATTTAGCACCTGACTTTTGGGGGGATAAACACATCTGGAATCTCTACTGTTCGGAGTTCAAGCTCTTGTAAATTAAAACTTTATGTAACGTGTTTCCAGTCTGAGTCTTAGTCAGCAAAACTTTGCAAGGTTTTTATGTTGAGTTTGAAAGTCCTTAAAATGCATTTTGAAGTTAAGCACTGACATCTCCTTTAGCTGAGAGTCACAGTCAGGTGCTAAAGAGTAGGTTAATTTGCAGCTGTACTGCGGAATCGCAAATGCAAAACTGCAGCGGGATGCTTCAGAATGATGCACATTGCTGTGTTTCCTTTAATTTTCCTTTTTTGTGAGCAGATATCATGAGGAGTGGGTGGTTCAAATGGTACTACTTCCCCACTTTTATTTAAGGTATCTGTATAAAACTATTGCAATGCTTGGGAACAGTTTGAAGAAGTTCACTTGTCTGCTCCTTAGAAATCCCCCAGTTCCTTTCGCCTCTTGGGCCGTCCTTCGTTTGAGCCTTTATGTAAGTTGGGAGATGCTGCGGTGGTGTTAGACATCCCACAGTCTGTCAGCTTCTGTTTAACGTGGTGTATGGTGAGTGATTAATGGAAATTATTTCAGGAATAAAGGACTCCTGGTAAGCTGATCCCTATTCAGAGAGCCAAAAGAAAAAGCAGAGTCACAAGGGATGTCATCTCCAGGAAGATCATGCTACATCCGCGGGGGGAAGAGTTGGATTGGAAAGCGATGCTGAGTCTGCATTTTGAAATGTCTCATAATTATATCTCACGGTCTGATTTGGAGAGCTTGTCCCTGATGGCTGCGGAGACTGATTGTCACTTACACCAGCAAAACGCTGGAGTGCTTTTCTTGGCTTCTGCCGGGGTGGGTGCGCTGTGTGCTCTGGGCACCAGCGGATGAGGCAGCGTGTCACCGGTCTGCAGGGGAGCAGACTGTCCTTAAAGGCTGAATTACCCCATTCCCCGCAGCGTTGGGTCAGTTAACCCAAAGTGATGCTGTATTTCTTTGGTTTGCAGCTTTGAATTGAATCTCAAGTTTGTATTAACTTAACTTATGCTAAGGACTGTGCTTCTAACGTTGCCTTGCATTGAAGAAAAGACACAGAATCCATGACACTATTCCAACTGTAAAACATTTCCGATCCTTTGTCTTCAATGTTTTCTCACTACTAACTGATGAAAATTTCACGTCATTATTTACAGCCACGTTAAGGTTTGTATTCCCTTAATTGCGGCTTTGCTAGTCCATAAAAAGAAGTCACCGGCGTATTTGCAGCGGTGAGCAGATGAGTAGCCTGCTTACGGGCTGTATCAGCACAACAGGTAAAGCTCCCTGTGACTTCCAATTTCAAATCGAAACCTATTGAAAGAAATCTGGCACGTGGCTGCTCTCTCTGAAACGGTTCACAAACCATCTCACATTGCTGGTTACCGCTGACTGTCCTTTTTGCTAATCAAAAGGGACAGTCAGTCCTAAACCGATTTTACTGTTCCTGCTGGAAACTGTCATTTGGGGATCAGATAGCCCTCGTGCTTGGGGAGGATGCAGTAAGAATGAGAGAAAATACAAAGTGCTGAGTGCTGCAGAAGTTAAAATACTGAACAAATAACTTCCTTCTATTTTTCACGACTCAAATCCAACAGCCTCTTAATGATTTTGATGCTTTTGGTAAACAAGCATCTGCTTCTTTTTAGCACAGCGGAAAAGGCGTATTATTCAGCATTGATTTCTTTGTGTGGAGACAGAGTGGTCCTTGTTTTGGTGCTCTATTTACAGGGGTCCATTAATGTATTTACTGAGGGCAGGCAAGGAGGCTGTGATCGCAGCCAGGCTGCTTCCCCGGTGTAACTCCTCCATCCCATGCCCTGCTCCGGCCGTCGGGGCGGTTGCGGAGCCGAGTCCTGGCACGGTGCCGCTTCACAAGGCGACAGGACCTCTGCTCTCTGCCTGACGGCAGCCACGCTCACCGCTGGCCACCTCCGCCAGAACCAGCCGTGGGAGCGATGGAGCGATGTCCTCCTGGGCCTGCCTTGCGCCCACCCCGTGGCTGCTCTGCGCTTTGCAAGGCTGCGAGGCTCGGCTTGTGCCTGGGGCGCTCTCGGCGGGGGGGTGGGGGCGGGATGGGTGCTCAGGGTGCCCCGCTTTGAGCGGGTGCCAGGGCTCTTGCCAGCTTCTGCTCAGACTGTCCCCATGCCGGGGAGACGGCCAGCACTGGCAGTGATTCAGGCAAGTCAGTGGTCTCCTTCCATCTTTAAAGTGCTGGGCATACTTTGGCTAAATATAGGTGCCCCTGGACTTGGCTGCTGTGGGGAGGGACAGTCGACCTTAGCGTGTCTCGTTTGACTTGTCTTACAGTATTTAAAGCAGAGGGGTCCTTCTTGCGGGGCGCTGCCAGTCAGCCCAAACATGGGCAGGTCTGTGACAGTGATGAATCACACACCTGCACATGCAGGGAGAGCAGAGTAAAAATTAGTCATAAAATATCCTGTCTTAGGCATTTAAACGTAACGGGGAGAGGCCTTTCAGGCTTGCTAGTTGTTCAGTAACTGCTTGAGGATGTGTCAGCTACTGTTTAAGGTTTAAAAAGAAAAGCGCTGTGAATGAAAGCAACACTCAAACTCTGGTGGCAGAGGAGGTTCTTGTGTGGTTTAAAGATGATCAACGTGGACTCTGTTAATTCTGAGAGAGAAAAAAGGTAAGTACGTGTCAATCAGAGGCGTGCTCTTTCTGAAGACAGCTGATCAAACAGCCATCATTTTTTTCCTCTAATCCTTGATGTGATAAATTCTCCGTATGAAGTTTTCTCATGTTGATTTAAACTGTCTTTAAGAATATATTTCAGAAAGCATTTTGTTCATACCACAGCAGCTGGCTCATTTTGGACAGACTGAGCTGGTAGGAGCGCGGCACGTGGTGGTAAAACATTGTGGAGCGTTCCCTTGGGTATAACTGTCCTGCTCCATGAACCCAATGGTATGCATTAAAGTCCGTGGATATTTAAACAGTATATAGCGCAAGAAGAATGTCATGTAGGGCTTTAATCTGGGAATGTCTTGACTTGGAGACCTGGAAGCCTTTGGGGACTATCATGTAAAACAAATTCCTTTCACGGTCTCGCTTCCGGTCTGGATATCTTGCCTAAAAAAGTGCATAGAATCAAATTTCTTCTGTAAACACCAAGTGCCTGGATTTCTTAATAAGCATCCTAATTGTATTAGCCGCCTCCTTTCTAGTACGTGGACTGCCGTGCTCGGGACTGTAGAAAAAATGATTTTGTGCCTCTTCAGTCCTGAATTCCAGAGCACATCGGAGCTTTGTTTGCACGACTTGTTTTGCTGTTGCTTTTTGGAATATTTTTCTTTCTGAGTGAATTCTCTGAAGCCGGCTTGGAGGCTGGCTACGGGCCACCCGGCGTGTGGCTCACGGGGACTCCCTTAGAGTTGTGCAGCAAGGTAGAGAGTACCGGGTTTTGCTCTTTGCGCTGCGTGGGAATGAGTACGTTTCAGTGTGTGATAGCCTGCGATCCATCCCTGCGTATCTCTGTTCTTCTTTGCCGTGGGGAATCATACAGTCTGTGCCCGAGTTCAGATTCCTTGAAATAAATAATTACCAGGGGATCTGGGCTGCGGTGGGATTTCCCAGCCCGGGCTGCGTTTCGGTAGCGACAGCAGGGTCGTGATTCAGCGCGGCTCGCTCGCTCGCCAGCGGTAACTGCCCGACCTCGGGGCTGGGATGTTTGCTCGCTTCCTCGGCCGCGGGGCGCAGGCGGGCTGGGCAGCGCGGTGGCACCGGCAGGGTTGTGTGTGTGTGTTGCTGTACGAGCACGCGCTCAGCACCAGCCCCGCGAAACGTAATCCGGAGCTGTCGGCAGCGGGCACGGGAGCGCAGACGGGTGGGAAGGCGGCGCTGAGCTCGCAGCGTTGGCTCTGCCGACAGAGCTGGTGAGGAGGCAGCCGGTGCCTGTGCAGGGCGGGGGGGGGTCTGCCCTCATCGGCTTTGATTTAGGAGTTTGTGTGTTGTTGAGCTGGTTCATTCATAGGCCAGGGGTAGGTGAGCAGAACGGGAAACCCACGTGGACTTTGACTTTTATTAGAAATTATAAAAACATCTTCTGGAGTGCAACTTAAACCAAAACCCAGTCTGCTTTCCTGCGCCTGTAACAAATAAATCCCAGCCCTGCCTGCGAGGGAATACGTTTGATAGGAGTCCAAAGGGCAGCTCGCCCCTGCAGCGCGGGGCTCGAGGCACCAGGAGGCGGAGGAATGCTGCAGGTGGTGGTGGTTGTCTTCGGCACAGTGCAGACCCGTTGCAGCTGCGTGGGCTCGAAAACTTTGGCTGCAAACAGCAGCTGTTGTTGCTCTCCTTGCTGGCAGCAGGGCGTCTCTGGCAGGGATGAGTTTCTCAGCCCAGAGCTGTCATCCTCTGTGCTATCTCCAAAGGATGCCACTGCTCTCACCAGTGGACCCAAGCTGCTTTGACTCTCAAGTTTGCAAAATAGTTTCTGGAGCTGAAGTCAAACGATGCTGGTGGCAAAGGAGCACCGATGGCGTGTGTGTGTGGTGGTTTGTTCCGGTAGTGGGCTTGACTTGTAGACTGTTAACTCAGTGGGGCATTGAGTGGGTGTCAGCACTGCCTACAGCCTTGTTGGGTGACCTGAGGCTGGTGAGGTCCCATCTCTGAAACTGTGTCTGAGTGTGGTTGTGTCGTGCGTCTGAAGTGGATGCTCTTCACTTGGAGACACAGCCATGCTCATCAGTGCTCCCTTTTGCAAGTTGTACCCTCTCTGTGTTTACCATGAACCCCTTCCTCGCTTGCAGTGAATAAAGGGAATGCCTTTAGAGTTGCAGTGCCTTTAGAAGTCAGATTCACACCCATTTTCCTCACCTTTGGGTATCTTCTAGCAAACTGCAAGTTGTTCTTGTTGTCTCAGCTCAGCTTCAGCGGATGTCCATATCGGAGACCAAAGCAAGGGACAAGAGGAGTTGGCTGTGGGGAGAAGAGTTTGGTGGATAAGTTAGTACAAACGAGCTACCATTGGCAGTGCAGATCTTTCTGTGATTGCGCCTGTCTGTGTCATTGCAGCTGAGTTCTCTCTCCAGGGAGTCCCACCGTGGAGCAGAGGAAGCGCCTGGAGACAGTTCCTTTTTTTTTTTTTTTTTTTTTTTTTTTTAATAAAAAAAGGCACAAATGCAGCTGTTGCTAAAAGTGCAGTTTGCCTCAAACATCTGGGGCGGAGCGGGTTCCCACGCCTTGTTTGTTTTTCTCCTCGTGCTGTTTCTTGAGTTGCAAAAGCGCTGAGTGGCAAGAGACGGCCCCGGTCGGAGAACCACTTCCCCTTTCTCTCCCTCCCCTCAATGTTGTCACCTCTGTTGACAGTGTTACAGAGCCCTTTTCGGTAAGTCGCGGCCCTTGTTTTGCTCTGCACTGGCTTTGTTTCTATTTCGGATATCAGAGAGGCCTGGACTTGTCTGTGTGTGCTGCCAGCTGACCCGGGTAATACAAATGTCAGTGTAGAGCAATCCTGAGTTATCCTTCCCTTTTCCATTTCCCTGGCGTTGCGGTGGCTTTTTGTTTACTGGGTTTTGGGGGGTTTGTTATTAGTGACTGGTACTACTTTGCTTTACGCAGCCCCGAGATCTGGCCTCTGTGTGAAGAGACGTGGGTGCTTTCCTCGCTTGCCTAGGAGCAAAGCCTTAAACTGGAAGGCAAACATTGCTCTCCTCTGTATAACTCATTAGTACTGTTGGCAGTTGTTAAACCGGGTACTTTAAAAAGCAGGCGAGGGAAATAGGGGTGGTGTTTATTGAAAAACAAACTACAGTGAAGGTGAAAGAGTTAGGCGCTTCTCCAGGGAGGGATGCTGGAGGTGTGTGATGCTCTCGTCCGGTGGGTTGATGGAGAAATGCCCCTGGCTGCCAGGCTGCATGTACTTCAGCTGCGTGCCCGGCCACCCTCGCACCCTTGGCTGGGGGACCGCTGCGTTATTTGCCAGGACTTTTCTTGTGGCCGGGTAAAGCGAGTGGGAGGCTGGCGATGAGCGCCGGTCCCGGAGCGGGTGTGATGCCGTGCCCCGGGACCTGCCTGCCAAGGGAGGGAAACAGCAAGTTTAGGAAGGGGAGCGGGAGGGAAATGACTTGAGGTGCCGAGAAAACCACCAGGCTGCTCAGCCTGCCCTCCTGTAACTTTTTCCACACCAGGCACAGCAAGCTGCAGTTGGAACTGCTGCTCTCGCAGGGTGAGTCCTGGCGTGCTACGAGAGCTTGCTCTCGTGTCCCCGGCTGCCCTCCCTCCACGCCTGGCTCCACGGCCTCGGCAATGAGCTAAGTACTGACGCCTGCTATGCCGTTCCTGCCAGCCTCTGAATTTCGGTCTTTTTCTCAGTTTTGCGTTTTGCAACCTGTGGATTAAAGGAGGATGGTAGAGCTGAGCAGCACGTGTCCCCCTGCAGCACGCTCCGCCTGCTCGCGGTAGAGCGAAATGTCAGGGGGCTCTTGAAGGAGCAACCTGGCTTAAAACCAAGGGAAAGTAACTGGGCATGCAAGGGTGTTTTTCAGTTCCTAGTAGACACCCTTCCGCAGGGGGTCTGTTCCCTGTCCTACACCTGTTTAGCTGCTGGCTCTTCAGATGGGGCACGCGAGTGGCGTTGGGGAGAGCGGGGTCCCGGCTGAAATCCCCCAGCGCTTCAGTACAGATGTCTTCATTGACACTTCCCATCTTCAGGGCTTGGGCTGCTGAATGCTCCTAGTTGGCCAACACCAGGGTTAACTTGTGTCATTCCTTACTGTCAGACTTGCCTGCCCGCTTTCAGTTGGCGTTTCTGCTTTTCTTTTGTTTGCCTTTGCTCTAACCGGCTGCTGGAGGGGAAGGGTATGTCTTTTTGGAAACCCAAAGCCCTCCCTGGCGGAGCGCAGTCCTGCCAGGCAGCTTGCTGTGTTTATCCCCAGGCTTCCAGAGCTTGTGCTGGGTGGTGGTTGTGTCCCAAGAGATGCCCTTTAGGAAAACCTCCTTTTGGTCAGGAGTTGGAAGCCTCCGTGGTTACTGCAGGATGCTCTTGTCATGGGGAGCTACAGCTGGAGCCGGGCTTGGCTTAGAAATCCCCGTGCCCTCCCGGTGCTGAGCCGTAGCTCCGATAGCTCTGTTAGGATGCTGCTTCAGAGCGCTTTTCCGCAAGGTTCTGGTTCATAAATACCTGAGGCTGTCAGAGAAATTACATTTGTATTTCTGTAAATAATACAGCTAGTGGGCTTTTATTCAAACATCAAGTATCTTGAAACCTTCATTTCTCCTATCATACCGCTTTTTAATCCCTTTCTTCTGAGGGCAAGGGGGAACGGGACAGGAGGCTGCGACCTCCCTGCGGTGCCCGTGCCGCTGCCTGTGCGTGCCGCTGGCCCGGCTGGTGGGGAGGTGACAGCTCCAGGAGGTTTGCTCCTCGCCGCACTCACCTCTTCCTCTGCTTTGTGCAGTGGGGGATGTGGTGGGAGGACTTCTCCTGCTGGACCTTTCAGGGGATGGTGCCAGCTCTGTCGGTTGTGCTACTTGGCGAGTGCCCAATTAAGGGCTGGGCTGGACAGGACAGAGCCTGCCGTGAAGGAGCTGCTCCCATGAGTAAGTAGAGCCGACTGGAAAGTCATCCTCAGGCTCGCAATAACTTAATTAAGTGTTTATTAGGATAAAACATCACCGGAAGCTATTCAGGTGCCTCTTTGCTTTCCTTGCTATACTTCTAAAAAGGTTTTATCTCCATTCTTTATGAAATAGTTTCTGAAGGAGACCCCAAGGTTCCTTTCTGAGTATTTTACATTGAGGATTGAGAATTTTTCATTGAAAACTGGTGGGTGGCGCAGATTCGCCTGCCTCCTGGCTGGAGGTGCAGCGCTCTGGCCAAGCAGCCCCTTAGGTGAAGGGCATCGCATGGGGGGGTCGTGGCGAAGCGTCAGATGATTTGTGTGTTTGGCATAGTCCATACACCAGTAGCACTTTCTCTTTTGTGTCTTCAGAACAGTTCATTTGGTGTTTGCACTTGCAATTTATGAACGGAGCTGTGCAGAGTAACAGCTGGGGAGGCATTCACTATTTGTTTGCCGTCTGTAAATTTTATGTGGTTCCCCGAATTTGTAGCGTAGTGAGAATTTGGAATGAACGGTGCAGTGTTTTCCTCGCGCACGGGGAGCTCAGCCGCTGGGCAGCAGGTCGGGGAGCACGGGAATCGCTGCTGCTTCGTGCTGTCACCGCTGTTTAGAACCTGGGTCTTCTGAAGGGAACGTCTGTGCTTTTTGTGCAAAAGGCTTTAAATAGTTTTGATGATGTGCCTTGCACAATTTCTACAAAATCTTTTCTGCCTGGGAAAAAAAATGGTACAGGTCGTGATTTCTGTAGGAGTTGCTTAAGTCTTCCGCTTATGTTGGTTCTCTTCCCTTCCCAGTGAGCGATGGGCTACAAATGGCCCATCACTGGTGGCCCTAAGGTTGCTACTTCAGAGGTGAACAGGCTAAACGTGGAACAGAAGCTTTTTTTTTTCCCCACAGCTGTAGTGCTGAGGGGTTGCTCATACCTTTAGTGACTCTTTCACAGATATGTCCTACGTAAGTCTTCTCCAGAAGAAAGCCACTCAGGAGTACGGAGGGCTGATGACGAGCTTGGTGTGTGGGTAAAATACAGCTCAGCTTTGTTCCCTCTGCCAAGCTGGCTCCCTCTCTTCTGCTCTCCCAGACTCAACTTCTCCCCTAACCGCATTTACTGCCTTTTAGTACCCAATCTGTTTCCAGGAGATTGTTTCAGAGAGCATTGAAGCTGCAGTAGGCTCTGGCACATGAGATTTTAGGAAGTATTTCAAAGCCCAGGTTATGCTTGGGAGCCATGGAGCTATCAGCAGGGTAAAATCAGTGGTGGATGGTAGCGTGGCTCTGCTGTTGGTGGTGAGCCTCTAATTGCCCTTTTCATACACATCTTTTCTACATTCTGTGTTTCTGAAGCATCTCAGAGTGGAGCCTTCTGTTAGCGGCCTACAGGAAGAATCCTCTCTCCTCCTTACGTACCAGGGGCAGTATCCAAAGGTGATCTTGCCCTGAAATGTGATGCTTTTGGGAAGGGTCATGGCTGGGGCTATCCAGGCAGGATGGACCCAAATGGAGCAGCCAGCTGTGGGTGGTACAGGGGACGTCAGGCCAGCGATTGCTTTCTTTTGTCCCTATAGTGCATCACAGGCACCAAAGTCGGCATCTCCCGAAAGAATGGTGTTAAACTTTGCTGGTAGTTATTATTACAGCTGTTTGGACTTTGCTAGAAACTTCTTGCCTTTCCTCCCAAGATTTTCTGTACTGCTTGAATCTCGGAGCAAGGGTTTTGTTGTGTGTTTGTGTACTATGGGTTGTTTGTTTTTTTTTTCTGGGGTGCTCTGCTGGTTACCGATGCGTTGCGTGTCTGGTGTTAGGAGTTCGTGGCAGGTGATGCTGAGAGTGCTGATAGCGTGCCGTGCCCTCGTCCGCACAGCGAGTGTCCCCACAACCGTAACTGGCAGAAGGACGAGCCGCTCTTTCCCCAGCGGTGCTGATGGTCATCTCCTACACCCG
The DNA here is from genome assembly GCF_000708025.1 of Charadrius vociferus. Taxonomy (NCBI): domain Eukaryota; kingdom Metazoa; phylum Chordata; class Aves; order Charadriiformes; family Charadriidae; genus Charadrius; species Charadrius vociferus. The sequence goes on from NW_009647411.1 coordinate 281,878, forward strand.
GTGCTGCCCTGCCTGCTTGGCCTCCCCGCTCGACAAGAACGATCTGCTTCGCCAAATTCTTCAACTGTTCCGACCCTTCATATGGGAAATTACATTCCCTTTCCTTAACCTTACCAAGTCAAACCTGTTGCTTGTGCGTAATGGCCCAAAACAAGGTTCTGCGTGGCTTTAGGAGAGAAGGTGGGCTCCTGGAAGGGATGTGTCTGAGGGGAATCTCTTTAGTTCTGCCCATGTTTCCTTTCCAGGCAGGTGGCTAATGGCAGAGCGCTGGTGGTAAGGGAAAGTGATGGAATTGAGAAGATTTTTAACCTCCCAGCCCTCTAGCTACATGCTGCTTTATCCACTAAAAATAGTTGCTAATTCAGCCTTCTGGGGAACCCTCGGGGACAGGCTAAAGGATTGCTAATATTAGTTGTTGGCTTTGCTGATAAAATTAACTATGTGAAAACAGGCTGTGACTGCTGAATTCTGTCTCCTCTTGTGCAGCTTGAAATTCGTTTGGCTCTGTGGTGAGATTGTAAAGGGAGGAGGAGAGAATGCCTTCTCACTCTTTCTTGTCTCCTGAAGAGGCTCAGCAAAGCATGGCGTGCTCTCCTGCCCCTCCTGTTGTAGGTGCTAATCTGAAAGCAGAAGTGAACTTCTTCAGGACATCAGGGCACTGCTGAATCCAAACACGTTTGAGCTAAGTGAGGGAGAAATTTTTTTTTTCTTTTTTTTTAAGTTAGTGGCTTCAGGATAACTCAGTGTTTCTCTAGTTTAGGCATTAAGAAACTGTGTAGATTTGAGGGCTTTCAGAGGATCTATTTGTCACCAAAAGCCAGAAGGGCTCAGTCAAAATTTTTTGTATGAGAAAGGTCTGAGTAAACATCTGTGCTCAGTGTGCCCAATGAATTTAAGTTTTTTATTTTGTTTTAAACTTTAGTATAGGTGGAGATCTCTGATCCATTTTAACTTGGGATGAGTGGGGTTTTTTTTCCTTTTTAAAATTCTGGATTTATTGAAACATCCAGTGCATGTTTGCCTTCTGGTTTAATTTTAGAAAATAGTCCTGGGAGAAACTTTGTCAGTGGAGTGCTGAGATTATGACAGACAGTGCATAACATTGGGATGTGCTGCAGGCTTAAAAAAGGTCTTCCTGAGTGTGTGCATCTGCTTTGCTGGAGCTCAGAAAATTTGATATTTTTTTTTTTTTATATCCCCACCAGGAAAATGGAGAGGTGCCCAGAAACGTGCTTGAGGTTAGGGGGAAATCCAGCTTTAACACAAGCTTTTATAATTCTTGTAGCTATAAAAACGTAGTCAGCGAAGCCTATTGTTAAAGCGGTCAACCTCAAATCATGAGACTAGAAGATCGCAGGCTCCTGCCGTGCTGTGTCCTGCTTCTTGGTCACATTTCATTTCTCTGGGACGCCGTTGTCTTCAGTCATGCTTAGGTGCACGCCTGCCTTTGAGTAGCCGCCGAAACGCGTGCCGGGAGCAGGGGCTGCAGGCAGCAGTTAGCCTTTGCTGCTTCTGCAGAGCAGAAGGAGCCGTGGAGGGGGGTGACTTGGCGTGGTCTAGCATCCACCTGCATTCTGTAACATGGAATTTCTTCAAATATATGGCGGGGGTTTTTCACCCTATTATTATTTCCTGGTCCTTGTCTCTTAAAGGAAGGGAATAAATAATTAGGTTCGGTATTTGTTTAAGCGGAGAAAGGAACTAAGTTCCTAGTCTCTTCTTCAGTTGAAGAGAACAAGCCAACGTCTTTTTCAAGGCATGGAGCTGCTGGGGTACACCATGCCAGGGACTCTCCCATCCTGTCTTATCATATTCATCAACCATCCTGTTGACTGTAGAATTGTTTCTGGCTTTCTTCAAAGCATGTATGACTGTCTTATCAATTCTGAGAAAAGCAGGAACTCTTCGCTATGCAACAGGATGGCTTAATTGCAAAATCTGTAGTGTGTCTTGCTTTTTCCATGAGCCCCAACATCTCTAAGAAAAGTACTGGAAGATGTGCTTAAAATATCAGCTGTTCCACAGAACTTGAGAACTCTTTGTTGCCCCTTTCCACAACCCTCTCTCCTCACATGACTTCAGAAAGGGCAAAATCAAGGCAGTAAGTGATGTCTGAATTCAACAGCATTACAGTTTTGCTTTTAATTTGTAAGTCTTGGAGAGGTAATTATCATACTACTCATAGACAGTAGTTTCATGATTTCTTAATCTGTTATGTACACTAATTTTCTTTTGGCTAACTGCTGAAGGAAGACATTTGTTTCTGTAGGGCATCAGCTGTGTCTGAACCACAAAGCGCAGGGTTAACAGAATCCGTAATTAGAGATGCGTGGGCTTGCTGTATTAATCGCCATTTAGAAATGTGGATCTCTCATCTTGACTTTCAAATCGAAAATATAGCCATAGGTTAATCCCCTCTGCCTGCTCAGGTTCTACCTCCGCAGGCAGAACGGCACCAGGCATATATTCTGCTTTTCAGTGTTTCTCTCTTCACATTGTTCTCAGTTGTGCTTTGAATGTTTGCAGTACTTATAGGGGGGGGAGTTGTTTACCAACAAAACAATTCAGTCTAAATCACTTCCTTGTGAGAGAACAGAGCATGCATTCAGTGCCTTGAACTTCGCGTGTTCCGCTGCTTTTCTCCTTTTAAAGACAGTATAGAGGTTTCCTTACTCACTGTTTGTCTCTTCCCTCGCAGCATCAGCGAAAGTTTCCTCACTGTGAAAGGTGCAGCGCTCTTCCTGCCGCGAGGAAATGGCTCTTCTACTCCCAGGATCAGTCACAGGCGCAACAAGCACGCAGGTAATGTGTTGTGTCCGACGGCTGAGGCTTGTCTGCTCACTCTTGTTTCCAAGTCCACCTTTCTTGAGTTCGTTCTCACCCGGTGACACACGTTTCTGTTTACACCGGGTGTGTGTTAAGGCTGGACCTGCCAGGCTCAAGACTGCACTGTTTAATGTTGATTAAAAAAAAAAGGTTTCGGTACTCCTTTGCTTGTCCTGCAACATCCCACAAATGAGTGACATCGGGGCAGCAATCGTGACATCACGTAGAGTTGAGAACAGCTGCCCCCCACAATATCGCCCTGTAGTTTTTGTACAAGAGAAGAGCTGAGGGATTGTCATCAAAACCTTCACGCATTGCACTGGGGAACTTGAGGTTATGATATGGGATGAGTAATTGTCCTTCCTGATCCGAAAGCAACCAGTTGTGATGGAAGAAAAGGAGGAGACTTACCTCTACGTGGCGGCAAAGAAACCTCTGAGCACAATCAGTGTGACTTTTCAGACGTGTGAGCAGAGTGAATAATAAGGAGTCAGTCATAATTCCACCCCCTTTATCTGCTGAAAGTTTGATTGGTGTTTTTGCTTTGTTTGAAAAGTCAGTCTGAATAATGAAACTCAAACATTTCAGGGGAGGTTGTTTTTCATTGTGCATGTGGTGCTTATTCACTGATGGTGTTTTACTGGGATCAGATAGCGTGGGGTTTTCCCCTTCCATTAAACAATCAGCTGGCAAAAAAACAACATTGAGACCTTTGGGCTTTTGCATACGGGACAGAGACAGGAGAGAGGCTGGAGTCAACTTCCTTTGCCAGAAAAGGACCACCCAAAGGTGATTTGGTTTGGTTCCAGGTGTAGCTTTCTGTGTACTTGGATACCATCAGCCTGTCATCCAGCTCTACATCCAGCAGAGTTACCTGCCTGATGACTGGTCCACCTCGAAATCTGTTTACAAACATCTTGATAGGAGGAGTTTAAGTCAAAAGGCAATTAATTACATACTTCCACTCAGACATAGTACAGGCAGTACCCAGATTCTTTTGAATGAGATGCGTTGATTACCAGTTCTCAAAAGAAAATAAATTGTTCTGAAACTTAACTTAAAGCTGGACTTTCTGGTTGAGACTGAAGGGAAATGGTCTTCGGCACAAAAATAGAGTCAGCAGTCTCTTAAAAGTTTATCTTGACCTGTCTTGGTTTTTAATCTCTTCAAAGTCCTCTGCATAATTGAAGTTGCTGTCTTGGCTTTACCGCGCAGAGACCCGCTGGATGGGTTTCCTCATGAACCCGTGCAAGGCAGCGCAGACAGCTCGGAGTCTCTCTTGCTGCCTCATCTACTTGCCTACAGCTGACTTCCATGAGGTCTGGAGACCTTGGTGGAAAATAGTCGCTAGTCTAATCAGCCCAGAGCTTTTTGAAGCCAGGTTGCCAAGAAAGCAAATCTGGTGTGTTGCAATTGCTTACAGGGAGATGTTTCGTATTTAAGAGGCTGGCTTGCCTAAGGGATGGGGGGTTTGTTCTTAGAAGACTCTTTTTATTCCTGTCTCTTCATCTTGTGGGGTGAGATTTAATGCAGCATCAGTACTTGACAAGCAGGGAAACTGAGGAAAGGACAAGTGATGTGAATGGTATAGTATTTTTTTTATGGTGCTTGGCGATTTCACTGAAAAGAGACCTTTGTATGAGTGTGCACCATCTTTCTTTTCTGTGAACTTCTCTAATTTACAGTATATGCCAGCAGACCGAGACACCAAGGGATCAATGTATCACCTTTCTGAGCAAAACATCTGTGCCACCAAAATTAAAACAGTGATATAGAAACTGTGGCTCCGAGAGGTGAACCGGCCATTGGCAGAGCCTGTGGCAAAGAAAACTGTCTCCTTTCTTGGACTCTGATAATCCGTGCTCAACTTTCATTCCCATGTGTGTGTCATGACTTATCTCTGGCACACAAAATTAGAAGGGGGGTGGAGAGCAGACATAACTCCAGTATGAAATCTCTGCCTATGGATGCAATAGTGTTTCAAGTGGCTACGAGAGCATTTTCTAGGAAGGTTGACTTAACGTTTCTGACCTGCTGTTCGAATTCATCAGAGGTGCCAGAATCCAGCGTAAAGAATAAATGCGTAACAGGAAATAATGAATGCCTGCACCCATTTCTTTAATTGTATCATCTTCAGCAATGGCAATCACTAGTTGGCAGGTTGACCAGATAAGGTACCAGCTGTCCACACTGCTCTCTCTGCCTGGGCGGTCCTGCGCCCTGTGCCACCTGGCAAACGGGCTGTGTTCTGCGGGCTGGTGGGCTCGTTTTGGCACTCCAACAACGCCGGAGGCCAGAAAAGGACGCAACTTCGCTGAGGCTTTTGCCATCTCTGGGATACTGTAAATCACTTTTAAGATCCCAGCCTAGCTGATGCTTTTGCACCTAGCCTGCCAGCTCGGAGGAAACAAAAGCATCTGCTGGTTGCTGGACAATGTGATAGGAAGGAGCGGTCGTGCCGCGAATGCCAGCGAAGCCGACAGCTCTTCGTAGGACAGGATGTGATAACTTTGTGCTGATTCTGGCATGCTAAAACCTTTCCTTTGCTTTTTCTTAATCCAGGAAGCTTACAAAGTGCCTTGTGTGTTTGGGGCTGGAAATGCAGCAAGTCAATTAAAGCTGGCCAAGGAAGCAATATTTTACTTTCGAGCTCGGGGGCTCCCAAGGTGGCAGGGCAGGCGGGGGAACAGGGAGGAGTACAGTAAACTTTCTGAGGATGAGGGATAGCGGAGTTTCTTGACTGACCCTTGCAGAAAGGGTTGTCTTTGAAACTTCCTCTCTTTTTTTAAATATTGAGATAACCCAGTAGTCCTGGTGGTGGTGGTTGTTTTTGGTGTTTTTTTTTTTAAACTCTTAAGTACTTCAGTGCTTAAACTGGTTCCTGATGTTGAATTGCTGGCATCAATACATGGGAACTGTTAAACTTTGGGGAAGGAAAAACTGAGGTAAAGCATCTTTCATTTCAAGCTGCCTAAGACATGTGAATGCCTCGTGAGTCAAATACTTGCTGGGCTCTTCCAGGATGCAGGCAGGAGGTGCCACCTGAACCAGAGGGACCTTTGTCTGTTGAGTCCAGTTCTCGGTGGTTCCCACCGCACCGACAGCTGAAACTTGCTGGAACTGAGCAGCGTTGTCAGGATTTTGCACTGGTGTTGACGTGGGGAAATCCTGTCTCCCACTGCACCCCTGGGAGGACGAGCATCCGATGGATGAGCTGACCTTTCCTGTGCTGCCTGTCTCCCTAAATAATTGCTGTTTAGGGAGGCACGTGCCAGCCCCTCCAGTGCTGGGAACGATGTCCGTGGGCAGGAAGCAGCTTCAGGTGCTTGTCACCGCTGGTACTTTATATGTCACTTCCCTAGCACTGCGGAGTGCCTCAATTTTTCCCACCCTCGGTTAAAAATGCGGTGCCGGGGCTTTGACTCATTCTCCATATGCTGAAGTGGGTTTTGAGGAGGAAGGAAGAGGAAAGCAGGGAATGCAGTGTCCTGCGTAGCCCACTCCACGCAAGCTTGCCTCTGTCCCATCAGCCCTGCTGCTCACCAGCTAGAAAAATCATTCGGAAACGAGGTACCGTGCTCTCGCTGGGCAGCATTTCCTTTCTTCCCTTTCCCTTACGTGGCACTGCTGGATGCTGCTCCATGCCCAAGGTTTCCTTCTTTCTGAAAGTTTGTGAAATAGCGTGGATTCTAGCACTTCTGATGAATTAGAAAGGTTAGTCAACCTTCCTAGGAAATGCTTTCGTAGCCACTTGCGCTGAATACTTGCTCCAGCATTCGTGCTCTTCCCTGCAGTGTTGCCTAAACGGAGCTTCCCATCTCTGGGGGAGTGAGAGGGGGTGGAAGAGTAAAGACTTCTCTTCTTTCCGTTCTGTCCCACCCACCTGGCAGCCTTGCACTCGCCTTTCTGGGAATGCAGATTAGTTTTCCAGGTAGTGATTGAAAACAGAGCCCATTGCTGGAGGTGTCAGTGCTTACCGACACTTAGAAGGTAACGTGCTTGCTTAGCAGAGAAGCTCTTGGCGCTCTACGGGCCAGGGAGTAGTGCTGAGAAGTCAGTGCGGCAGTACCAACAGAAAGGTATCTCACTTGTCTTTCAAATGCTTTAGGAACCTGGGACGCTCAGCTCTTTCTAAGAAGACTTCAAAGTTACTGTGTGACTGTGATGTATTTTTTTCTTTCAGTTTTCCTCAGCCTTTTACTTTACTGTGGTAAAAGCGTAGCAAGCGTTTTCTAGGAAAAAATGTAGGTGCTTGATTTTTCGGGTGGTAATTCTTAGCCACTTTTGGGTGGGGTTGGTACATAAGCATACATGGGCATGTGCTGCTCTAAGATGAGACTAAATCTCACTTCAAAGGGTATACTTTTATCTAGGTAGTAGTTCTGCACCAAGTAATACGTTGGTGTAAAAAAAAAAAAAAGGCAGATTCCTGATGTGAAGCACGTGGTAGAATGAGATGTTGAACCGTGGGGTGGGGTCCATTTCTACCTAGTTTGCGCTGTCTTTTGAAGGAACAAAGAGTACTGAAACACTTTTTATTTCTGTTAAAAAGATAACAGGATTTAGCAGGGGAGAGCATGGTAAGACGGGAACAGGTGAGCACATGGAGCAAAGAGCAGCTGACTCCAAAGAGATGGAGTTTCGTCATCTCTGAGTGGGTGGAAGTGACAACGCTCACGGTGACGTGTCAGGTTTCTTGGTGGACCTTTTCTCTGGCTGGACAGCCGGGAACTTGCGTGTGATTTAGAGCTATTTTTGTGCATTCACCTTTCCCTCTTCCCTGCAGGGGATCTCCAGCAGCACCTGCAGGCCATGTTCATACTGCTCCGCCCAGAAGACAACATCAGACTGGTAGGCTGGCTTTTTGCTTATCTGCTGTTAAGGAATATAAAGGTTAAGTTCCACTTGACAAACACACCTGTGTAACTCATGAAAGCAGTGGCGCATGTATGTTTGAGTGGTTTCATCAGCAGGTTTGGGGAGTCTCCTTTGCAATTGCAAAGGTAGAAAAGCAGCTAATTATGAAAAGCCTGCTTATTTGGTTGTTCAGTGAGACAAATTGCATGGCTAGAAGTCTGCCTTTGAACCAAGTACTGAGTACTTACACTCTCAAAAAGTACTGTAAGAATTGCCCGAGAGGCTGGGTAAATTAGCTTGGAGTCCTGTTTAAATCAAGAGTGGATGACTTAGGTCTGACCAGCGCAAACACCTGCCCTTCCATGTTAGTTCATTTGCGTTCCTCACTCTGCTCTCCAAACTTGTTGCGTCCCAAAAGGCCGTGGCTCATCAGGAAGGAGCATGTAGGATCCCCATGTAGTTATGCACCTATATTGAACCTTGTCTTCCTGCTTTTCTGGGTTGTTACCTCCTATAGGAAAGGAATGGAAGTTAGGCATTGCTCTTTATAGCATTGATGTGCTGTCCTAAAGACCTCCAGAGGCCAAAGAAGAGCAGTGAGGAATTTGTCTAGGACATACTGAAGTGCTGTACAAGGTCAGGCATGACTGAAGTGTATCTGCATCTCTCCTCACTCAGTAGCCTGAAGTTTCTTTCCTGTGTTGTCTTGGTGCTTCTTAGCAACGTATGGCCAGCATCAGAAATGTTATTCTGGCACCTCTGGTTTGCTGAATCCTCCTGAGCTCTGCTGGAGCTGAACTGATCTCATGAGTATAGCTAGGAAACAGCCAAGATTATTATGGAATGCTTTGACTTTAAAAGTGACCCCTGAAAATAATTTGGTGTAAGCGAACTAAAAGACCTACTCCTAAACTTTGTCAGGCACACCTTGCTGTCACTAAAATTTCGGTGAAAGTGATGGGAGTGGGGGCTCTCAACGCTTTTCGGAATCTGAGCCAGGGTTAGAACATTGGAAGCTATTGAACACGTCATTGTTCAGCAATATCACTGGCTACATTGTGTGATTTGGGACAAATTAGCCTTAACCGCTGAATAAGGACTTTGTGGGCTGAGACATAAACCCTTTTGTTCAGAGCTACATTTGGAATGCTGAAATCTTGCATGAGGTTAAGTTCGATAGTCTACTTGAATTTAATTGATTCTCGACGAACGAAGGGTGTGCAGAGCTGCGAATAGACTCTCTTATAAGATAGTAAATACAAATGAGATTTGAAATATAAACAGTACTGAGAGAAATGCATTCTCTTCTTGTGTTGGCTGCTGTCATTCAGAGGGCAGACTTCACAGCTCAGAGGGCAGCAGAGGAATCTAATCCTCTATAAACCTACACTTAAAATTTGGAACAACTCTTGTTTTTGTTGGAGCTATTGGCAGAGTGTTTTAGCCTTCCATGAGAGCAGGATTAGAGCAGTGGTACCAGTGTAAGATCAGTAAGAAGGAGAGGAGAACGAGTTAAAAGTGTACAAACTGATTGACCGTATTCCTGTAGCTTAACAGAGCGGGGACTTGTTTACTTATATGTGTTCAATAGTAAAAGACTTCAGAAAGTTGGGCACTTTTTTGTCTTCAAATCAAATATCCTAATGAGAACTGTGTTCTTGTATGAAACACCTACTATCGTGTAGCATGAAAAAGAGGAAAGGTCAATACGAACTTACCTCTTGGAATGGGCTGTTCATAAGGGCTGGTAAAATATCACATCACACTTCTGACAAAAAAAGAATGCAGCAGAAGATAAAGTTGGCTTTCGTTTGGGTGAGCCTAAAACTAAGAAAAGTGTTGCTGGCCCTGAAAGGACTACAGAGATCTTGTTCATGAACAGACTGTAAATAACCTCCCCAAATTGAGGAGAAAGATAGCTCTGTGTAGATGAGCTGTGTAGATGAGCTGTTGAGAAAGAACCTTCCATCTCATCGGCGTCCCCGAAGCTAGGCCATCCTCCCTAGATTGAGTGGGATTTCAAATATCTTCATTTAAAAGGCATCAGACCACTTACTTGGTACGCTGCTGCAGTTGGGTGAGTGTATGAACTGGAGCTTAATGAAAGGGTTAGAGACCAATTTGTGATTTGACGGGCGTGTTGGAGCACTAGTAGTAACTTTTGAGGTTGGCTGGTTTAGAATGTCAAATTTGCTGGTTTATTATTCTAGTAAATTTAGCAAAACACATTATCTGCTCCAGTCATGGTCCTTTGCTTTGTGTTAAGGGTTTAAGTGTCAGATCTAGAGAGCTACAACAAGCCATGCCCTGTTGGTCTTAATTGGTCCTCCAAAAATCCCCCCCAGTGACTTGAAGCTACGTGACCTTTGGCCACTGTTTGTCCAGCCATGGTCTAAAGGGTATTGCATTAAGACCACACTTCCCATTACTGGTAGCCAAATTGGTTTAGCAAAGTAAGTTAGATTATGTTAATCCTCTTGCTGCTGGACTGTCCTCAAGAGAGGCAGAACAGAGCTGGTGTGTGGATGTCCCGGACACAGGGCAGCTGTTGTCCACCTGCTCCCATTTTAGGCAAGTCTTCGTTTCTGTTTGGGGTTTGGTTCCTAATATAGATAATGACTTTAACCACCAAGACCTTGGTGATTGCTTGCTCTTCTAGGTTGAAGAGTACCCTTTCTGTTTTACTACAAGTGGTTAGTTGTAGAAACAGCCGTCTTTGGCAGAATTCACACCTTGAAGGCCTGACCACTTTGATCCTCCGTGTTTCCAAAGGATTCCCAGTGACTCAAGGAGCAAAAAGGAAAATAAGGCTGGTTTTAGCATGACTTATCCTAAAGAGATGGGGTGGGGCACAGTCTCTTGCTGTATGGATCACGTCTGTCTGCTGGCATCAGCGTTCGGGTAGTTTCTGTTAGTCTTCGGTCCCATTGGACAAGTCTAGAAGACGCAGTCAATGCCATCTCCTGCCTGCACTTGCTATTCCGCCCCCATCACCTCCCGCAATGCCACTGGGAAGCTTTTCCTGCCGCTCTCAGCATAGTCTCCTGCGATAGAGCACTGCGGTGAAATAGCCAGCTCTGTTTTAGCTGCCACAAGCTGTTTTAACCTTTGTTGTAGACTCTGCCACATCTTGTGGGAGACACTTACTGGCTAGCGGACAGGCGATGTGTGAGGAGGTCAGAGGGGGCTTCCTCCAAGTTAGAAAGAGCTAAAGGAGTATATTGGGAAAAGCAGCCTACTCCTGAGAGATCCCACGCAGTAGTTATTTTGTGAGCTTTTTTTTTTTTTAGGGATTAAATGACTGTTTAAAGTGGGCACTCTGCGCCGTGAACTGCTGTGTGCCACCAAGAAGTGCCTACACAAGCAGTGGCTCGGGAGGGCTGCTGGTGTTGGAGGAATTCAGGTTCCATTTGTGAAGGATGTCAAACACCGCTTTGAGCTTCAGCTGTTGGGTCACAAGAAATTTGGGAACTGGGTCCTGTCGCAGCAGGCAGGTGCCTGTCCGCAGCACAGGGCAAGGCCGGGCTGTGACGGCTCCGTCTTGCCCATGTTTGCTCTCTGTAGGCCCCGCTCAAAGTTCAAGCAGCAGTTTAACAATAAGGTAAACACTGAAGCCGGATGGTATCTTGGGCTTGGACTAGACTGTCCAGAGTTAAGATTATACATAACTAAGACACTTCCTTTCTAGGGGTGTCCTAGTTTCTCTAGTTGGGACCCTGTGACTAAAATAACTGCAGCTGGCTTGGAACAGAGTCCAAAAAGCATTGCAAGTAAAAGCTGCATACTGCAGATGTTTATAGACAGAACCTAAAATGCTGGGCTCCATTCCCCGGGCTCCTCACTAACCAGCAGCCTGTCTGTAAGAAGATTTGCAGGAGTCACTTCAGTTCTCGCTTCCTCGTGGCTTCTGGAGGAGCGTTACGCTTCAGTGTAGCCTTTCAGGAGCTTCAGTGTTGGTCTGACGCTCACAACTTAGCTGCACCGCTGCTTCCTGAATGCTGTCGGTAGTACTTGATTTGGGGGAGTCTGGGGTGAAGTTCAGGCATCCTCCAGCGCTGCTAGATCTCTCTTTTGGTACTGGGGTACATGTGGTTATGGTAGGAGCAATGAGGCTCAATGACTTTCATCTTCTCTGCGCAATCTGAATCCAACCGTGGGTACAGCTTAGTTATGGGGAAATCTTTCTTGCCAGGTGTAAAGCAGTAAGGTTGCTTCTGCTGGGTAAGTTGCTAGAAGAATTTAAAGGACCAGCAGGCAACCACATATCAATTAGATCCTGCTTTGTCTGTCCAGCTGCATAGGAAGGTGGTAGAAAGAATCTCGTTGGAGCTGTTGTAGCACAGAGTAGTTTAAAGGAAAGCCCTAGCACTTTGGACAAAGCCCTCTGAGAGGTGAAGAGCATGTTCAATGCCTGTCTGTCTCTCTGAATGCGTAATGCTCCACAAAGTTCACTAGGCTGGGACCAGTTGGAGGACTGTGGCAGCCAGCCTCGTAGGCTGCTGGTTAAACACAAGCTTGGTGGGACAGAGCAGGCCTGCAGCAAGGGGTGCAAAAGGCACCAGGAACATCCCAGCTGTTGAGGAAAGCATTGTGTGAGAAAGTCGCTTCTCCCTCTTCTGCTGGTTACCCAGCTGAGAAGTGTGGGTCATCCGTACCAGTGCAAACTGCATCACTGCTTCTGCGCCTGTCACTCAGCATGAAAAGGTGGCTTGTAAAGGTAATGGTGTGTGTTTTGCTGGCGGCACTGCTGATCTCTCCTCTTCCTCTCCTTAGGCTGTAAGACTGGAAAGTACCTACCAGAACCGCACCAGATACATGGTGGTAGTGTCCACCAATGGCAGACAAGACACCGAAGAGAGCATTGTTCTAGGAATGGATTTCTCTTCCAATGACAGGTACTCACAGTGTCCAGGTGGGGAAAGTCCTTGTGTTCAGCCATGTGTTGAGTAAAGTGTAGAAATCGTTTGCTGGTGTTCCTGCTTTCTGGGGATAGGCCGCTTCAGATTTTCCAGCCTAACACCTTGACACCCAAAATTCCCCTTTTAGTTCTTTAAGGGAGGTGGAAAATGGAAGGCAACGGCACAGCTCCGAGCCTGAGGTTTGTGTGAGGACATTAAGTGTCCTTAAGTGTCTCTGAATGGTGAGGTCCCTAAGCCCTGCATCTGCGTGCCAGAGACAGGAACAACTCGCATGCAAAGAAAGAAAAAGCTGCAATTAGAGAAGCTGGACATCAGGGTTCAGGAGAGCAGCTAAGAAGAAAGTGACTGTCAGGCAGCCCCTCTCCAAGGTCATGGCATAAAGGAGCTGATGGGAACGTCAGGGTTGCTGATGGCATATCTTACATAACATGTGCTTCCTCCAGACATCAGTAGGTCATCAGGGTTTAGTGCTTTTGCTTCATCCATTTAAATTGCTGGTGACCTCTCCAAAAGGTTGCAGAATGTGGCTAGGAAGCAGCGTTTGCTGCTGGAATGACTGTAAGTCAGGAGGCAGCACCCCCAGCAGCTTCACGGGCAGAAGCTTCAAGTTTAGAAAAGGACACTGGGAACTTCGGAGAGGACATGGAGGCCCGTGACTCTTTAAAAGGGTTGTAAGTCTTGTAAATTAGGGTCACTAGAAAATCTTTTAGAACTGTTAGGCTAAGAAATAGCCTTCCAAAACAGCCTGCTGATCGCAACGGCCACCATGCTTAATTTCAAGTGGCTTGATTTGGATGCTTGGCTCAAGTGATGCCTGCTAAAAAGGGGGACCAGCTTGATGCTAACACTGGTTCCCTTTCTGTGCGTGTGTGCACAGCTGTAGCTCAAGGATGCTCTTGCAGTAGGGTAAGAATAACTTGTCCTTGCCCAGGTTGCTGTGAGCTTGGAGCTTGCTATTGGCTGTGATACACCAGCACAGCCACCTTTGATAACTGAGAGCTCGCTGGTATTCGGTCTCTAATAACATAGCAGGGTCATTTTAGCTTTCTGCTAGAGTTACTTGGGTTCTGGATGGTCAGCCTGATACACCCTCCCCTAGCCCACTTGGTATTTATAACTCAATGTAGACTTGTTGCTATGGTCTCTGATAAGCGTTTGCTTAACAGTATCACTAAAAATACCCTGGCCACCTTGGGAAGCCTTTTAAAAACACATCTTTCCATGAGCTCATCTCATGTTGTCAACAGAAATAGCTGCGTGCCACAGTGTCTCCTTGTGCCGGGCACCAGTCGCTCCGAGGCGTGTGCGTTTACAGGGTTTTGTGTCTGCTGACCCTCTGAAGCCACGAATCCTGCCCTCTTCCCCTACTTTTCATGAGGTGCAGAGACCGACGGGGGGTGTTAGGGCTTGTGGAAATCTGAGAGCAGTTAGTGCGAAGCCTAAGAGCAGGAGGCAATTGAACCCAATTCTTCAAGATGCTGCTTTGATTTTGGACCAATTTTACAGCTTTATGAGATTCAGTTTTTTCATTCGACGACCTGGGGCAGGTCGTGTTGGGGTTCCCCCGCCCCTGCCTTTTTTCCGTCGCTTGACTTCTGCTTTTAACTTGGCTTTTTGCTCGGTTTTACAGAGAGCAGGTGACTGTGAGGGTAAAGAGGTCAAAGCAGCTGAGAGAGGAGTGGGTTTGCCAAGCGGTGTCTATCTCAGCTGGCTGTTGTGCCCATCCTCGAGGTGTGGGAGGGCGAAGAAGGGGCAGGAGTCAACAGCGGGTGTGAGGCTGTCATTGCTAACCTACTGTGCCGCCAGTCACCCTGCTATCCCAGTTCCCAGCAGCTGTGGCTGAGGGGCAAACAAGAAAACAAATCTGTGGATTGCAAAATCAGAGCTAGAACCAAACCATTTGAGCCTGAGAGGGACTAATCTGTAAAGAAAGCCTTGAGCTGACTGAAGACTGTGAGCTCCTTCTGACCTTCCGCAAAAGCTTGTTGCTTCTGAATCTTGTTTGCTCTTCTTGTGAGTGTATGTTAACACTTTAAGCTTACTTGAAAGAGTCCCCTGTATCTGATTAATGATCCTTGCCAGACACCTGTAGAACGACACTGGCTCTGTTTGCCCCTGAAGCAGCAGTGGGATCTTTTCGTTTTGTTTCCGAGTGCGAACATCTGCAACCATTGCTGTGAAATGAGAATAATAGCGTGGTGCTGTAGTGGATGGGCTGACCTTCTCTTTCTTACTACAGTAGCACGTGTACAATGGGCTTGGTGCTGCCGCTGTGGAGCGACACCTTGATCCACCTGGACGGGGATGGGTGAGTGTCTTTTGTATGTTCTAGGTCAGTAACAGAAAGTTTCCATGTGTTAGCTTACAGCTCAGTACGTGGAGAAGGATTCAAATGATTGCAGAGCCTTAACAAGTCCAGCAGACCTCCTGCTGTTGACCTGTATCGGGTTAGTAGGCTCAAAGGCCCTAAATCACAGTGGTTGTGGCAGGGAACACCAATAATTGACTTATCTGTGAATAAACACACACTGAGACAGTGGCTTGTGTGTGTGTTTAAGCTGGAGTAAAGGAGCTTTTGCTGGTGAGTGGGTGTGTAGTGAAAGCTCCTTAAAGGGATCCTATTATGTGTTCCTCCACCACGCTTGCAGCAGGCAGCGTTCGGCTGAACATAAAATAAGAATGATGTTTCTCTGCCAAATAGACACCTGACTTGCAGACTCCTGTTTGTGCCATTACAAAGGCTGTCCAGTGCAGTGCGTGGAATGACTTTTCTTTCCTTGGTAGCTGCCCCAGGATCACTTTAGCTGGACTCTGTTGCTCCCAGCTGTGGCACTGAATTTGTGTTGCCAAGGTAAACAGCACAGCCCAGCACTGTCCCACTGTCTTAGTTTCGTTCCCAAACAGCAGCCGCTTTCAAAAGTTATCTTAGAGCTTTTAGTGTGCTATTTTGATCTGTTCGCTAGCTGAACTCAGCAGTGTATGCATAGGGCTACTCCTTTGCTGTTCTAACGTGCTACAAACTATCAGTTATTAACTGAAAAGTTGCTTTTGGGACACATTTTTACTGCGCCTTTTTTCCTCTCTGCAGAGGGTTCAGCGTATCGACAGATAACAGGGTTCATATATTCAAGCCAGTCTCTGTGCAGGCAATGTGGTAAGTACTTACTCTAATCTGTCCCGGTGATCCAAGGTGTTTTGGCTGCTTGAACATTTAAAAAGCAGGTGCTGCTTTGCATTATTGGTACCTTGAGACCTACTTGAGCAGCCAGAAGTCTCCTTCTGAGACTGGGAAGGAAGTTTGACACTCAAGAAAAGAAACCTGCGAGTGCTGGTGTACAGCCGTGAGTTTGTAACACTCCTGCAGCCGCACCTTCGTCTCAGCTGGGGGCAGGAAGGAATAGGGTAATTTTCCTTGCAAAGGGCTGCTGCTTTGAATCTCTCCAAAGCAGAATTGCTTTGAGCATGTGTTTGAAATACATTTATTTTTTCATTTGTCACAAATAAGGAAATACATGCTGTGCATATTTTAGGAGTCTCTTGTCTCCAGTGAGACGTGTTCATTGTGATAGCGAGAAGGAAAGAGAAGCTGCCTGCATTTTTCTTTCCTTTTAGGGTGGTTCATGTAAGAATGTAGTGGCCATGAAAGTATTTCTGGCTCAAGCTTCTTTGCATTGCAGAAATACATTGCCTGTCAGGGTGTCATGCTACTGTGTCACCCCAGTGATTTTGACCTGGATCCTTCTGATCCCAGTCAAAGATTTAAAACAAGCTAAAAATAGGAGAGGGGGATTTGTTTCCCAGCAGCAGCTGAAGAAACTTCTGACATCCCTCGTGCAGTGAGAGAGGCCAGACACCTAAACACCTCAGTAAAGTCAAGTTCTAAGCCCTTGGTTGTGCAGCTCTCCATGTCTCATTCCTGGGTGTCCCTGTCCTGTACGCAGGGGAGCTGATGGCGCGGTATGAGCTGTTAGAGCACCCTGTCGTGGACGCAAACTCTGTGCATCTTATTTATGGCTTAGGCAGTTGTAGCAGTTTTTGGAGCCTCTGCCCTATGAATGATGGGCACTTTCGCTGCTCTCCAGCCTTGACTTGGCATACTTCAGTTAAGACGTGCAAGTTCTTGCAGCGGGTGGTTATCCACACCCTTGCAGGACAGCCTCCTGCTCGGTGCTGGGGGCTGTTGCATATGGCACTGGGGTTTGTACCAACTGGTGGGACATAAGCAGCATCCTGGAGGAGGCTGAAGGAAGAAATTATAATCCTGCATGTATTTTTCCCTTTCTAGGTCTGCTCTGCAGAGTTTACATAAGGCTTGTGAGGTGGCACGGAGCAACAATTACTACCCAGGGAGCCTCTTCCTCACGTGGGTCAGTTACTATGAGAGCCATATCAACTCCGACCAGTCGTCAGTCAACGAGTGGAATGCCATGCAAGATGTGCAGTCCCACCGGCCCGACTCGCCCGCCCTCTTCACAGATGTGTAAGTTGCTGTGGCTCTGCTGAGCCAAAGTGTTTGGCTGTCGAGCGCTGCAGTCTGCAAATGAGGAGACAGTTTTCACAAGAGATTGCTCTTAATTAGATATTAATGAAGTTTCCTGTTCCAGGTAATAATAAGTGGACCCCTGGTTAGGTAAACACCAGCACTGGAAGTTTAGCCCTCCTGGGGCTCCCTTGCATCTCCTCCAGCCTCTGTTTTCAGTCTAGGTTTTTACTTTGGGCTTTAGGCTCACAGATCTTTGCTTCTGCCAGGTAAGTCCCACGTTACTAGAGAGAGAGAGGTGCGGTGTATTCTAGTACCTACGCCTTTCTATTTGCTGGTTTTGGCTTCTGATTTCCAGGCCTAGTGTCTCCTGCAAGGAGCAGGTTTCTCTGCACTTTGCTCTTGCGCTGGCGCATGTCTGAGCGCATAGCTAGAGTAACATGGTCTTTTTTTCCTTACTCAGTTCGTTTTGCTGTAAAGTGAAGTGTTTATGTATGGACTTCTGAGACTGTGAGCTCATAAGCATCCTCACAGGCATCCATCTGATACGCCTAAGAGTGGGGACAAAGAGCAATTCAGTTTTTCATCGTTCTGAGGAGCTCTGCGAGTATGGAACAGGACAGTATATAGGTCTCAAGCTGTCTCCAGCTAAATGCTTGGATGTCTGGTGATACATGGTCCAAACCAGTGGCTGAGGTAGATCAGTAGACAGTTTTTAAAGGCAAAATTTATAGGCTATATCAACATTCAAGGTTTACAAGCCCTGTAATTGGTAATTGCTGATGGTACTGATACCATATAACCTCAAAGGTAGTCCATATCCAGATGTGGTGCCAAGCGTGAGGGCTTAGCTGCCCAGTCTGTAGTAGAAGAAATGACTTCAGTGGCCCCAGCTGCTTTCCCAGAATAATAGTGCCATTGGTTGATTTATGCTCTCAGATATTTCCTGTTGTTGGAGTTCAGTGAGTGAATAATAATGCTGAGCAGTTGTTCAGCTGTGAACAAGTCTTCACACTTGATTGTTTTTTAATGTACAAGAAAGGGTGGCTGAAAAGTTTTGGCAGGCTGTCAGATTAATATTCTCTTGCAGCTTTTCACATCTAAATTTTAGGTAACCCACCCTTTCCCTGGTGGCAGCAGTTGAATGATTTCCTGGGGACACCTAGACAGCGTTTTCTTAATTGGGTCCTGAAATAATGCGTGAGCTTAAAAGGACCAGGAACTTTCATTATTTTTATTTGTGAACCACCAGTTGGACACTTGTAAACCAGAGAAGAGTCTATGCAGTGACCATCGTGGCAACCTTCCAGAGAAATGGAAAGGTGGTGTGAGATGTTACTGCTGAGTCCCTTCTAAAGACGATGGGTGAAACAGCTCTGTGCTGCCGCTCTGTTGCAACTTCCCCCGGTGTTAGTCAGGCTATTTTTGCAGCTGGTGATAAGGCCCCTGGCAGCAGAGGCTGGAGGAATGTGCAGAAGCTTAGCTGCCCTCATCTCTCCATGTAAGGAGCTTTGGAGCTGTTACCTTTCCAAGAAAGGTAGGGGGAGGCTTAGATATTGCTCCAGAGAGTATAATGCAGCCTTCCCAATTTAAATTTTACCAAATACCAGAGGTTCTCTGGATGACTGCAATGGATTAGGAGCATTCAGTTGGTCTTTCGTATACAACAGAGAATCTAAACTGGGCTTTACAGTCACCTGAAATCCCTCCAGCTGAGGACGTGCTCGGGGGAAGTAGTGCGAGTGTGTGACTGCAGAGTATCCAGTTTATACAGTACCTGTTTAAAAAGTGCCATGAGTCCAGTTTTTTTCCCCGCCTAGTGACTCTGTTTGCTTTCTTCTGATAGACCAACTGAGCGGGAGCGCACGGAACGGCTAATTAAGACCAAGTTAAGGGAGATCATGATGCAGAAAGATTTGGAGAACATCACGTCAAAAGAGGTGCGTGGTGAGGGAGCAGCAGCGCTGTTGTGCAGACTAGAGAGCTCTGACTTTGTCATGAAAAAAGGCCAGAACAAAAACCTCTCATGGCTTCCTTGTGTTCTTTCTCCCCACCCAGATACGCACAGAGCTGGAGATGCAGATGGTGTGTAACCTGCGGGAGTTCAAAGAGTTCATTGACAACGAAATGATAGTGATCCTTGGGCAGATGGACAGCCCCACGCAGATATTTGATCATGTCTTTTTGGTAAGTCTAACGGTGAATTCAAGAGTAAACACACCTAAACACTTCTCACTGTGTTTTGGCTGACCCAGGGGCCTCTGGAGGACCTTAAAGGAGCTCTGAAGGAGAGATTGGCTGATTGTGGGGTCACATACTCTTAAGCAAGACCCAAGACACAAGTGCGGTTGGACAAGAGCAGCGTGGCTTCTTGGCTGTACTAAACTGCCATACAACGCCACCCAAGCTGTAGATCCCATCATTAGAGAAAGAGTCTTAATTCTAACTCCTTTTTAGGGCTGTTTCCATTGATGTAAGAGCAGTTTTGTAGCTTCAACTGTCCAGGCTACCTGCACACCAAGTTCTTGGAGGATATGTGTGTTTGGGAAAGGCATAACTACAGCAAAGAGGGAGGGGAGCTGTTGGGGAGGGCTGTGCAACGTTGAGGTGGAATGACACTCTTCTAACATGGAAAGCTCTGAGTTCATTTGATGCAGGAGGAACAGAGGAGCTTAACAAAGAATCCTGGAGATAAGTCACTTAAGGAAACATAAACATTTCACCTTTAATGTTTTGCTTGCTTAGTTGCCTTTCATTGCTGCTGGGGCCTGTCTAATTACTGCACCTCCTTTTGGTGAGTCAGCACTCTGCTGGATTTCCCAGCCCTGAAGCAACGGACGCAGGTTTGGTTGGGCTGTCTGGCCTATGAGGTTGGCTCAGCTTTAAACGAAGCCATTCCTCTTGGACCAGCTGGTCTTTCCAAAGGAACAGAGCCTCTCCCGGTCTCCTGAAGCTTAGTGCCATGGCTCAGAAGGGATGGTGTATGTTAATGTCAGCGCTCCCAAGAAATTGTGCTGAGGTAGAGCCAGGAAACTTAAAGCGCCTACGATGTAATGGATTTATTATTTTTTTTTCTTGCAGACTGGGTGTTCTCTGGAGAGAGAGACCTGTTAGAGGCTTATGGTGCTAGTCAAAAGCAGTACAGGCAGCTCAGTCTGCTGCAGGGCTTGGAGTCTTAGCTCTGAATGCATTTAGTGGGAACAAGACCTTTAAAACAAGGCTTGCAGGCAGCACCAAGGAGGAGAGCTGTGGCTAATGTGTGCAATAGAGATATTTGCAAAGCAGCTCTCTGCGGTGAGGAGCAGTGCTGCTGGGGCTGGGCACCAGCTTAATTCAGGAGCGTGTATACTGCAAGGCAGAGTCGTACAGTGAGGTCTCTGGAAGGTATGGAGCTGTTGCCTTCCAGGTGGAGGCAAGAGTCCTGTGGGATCCTGCTTAGGGAGTGCTAAAATAACTAAGCAGGAAATAAGAGACCTGATGATGATGTTGGTGATTGTGGACAGGAGAAAAGGCTTTCACCACTGCAGCATTGTTCTCCATACCTGTGGAAACTAGTGGTTCTCAAGCCTGAATTAAATTATTCTTCCTTGCTGAGAAAAAGGCAACGTGAAGCTAACTAAGTCTGGCTGACTAGGGTAAATAAGGCAGGGATCAAAATATAGTTGTTGGTTGATAGTGAATAGCAGGAGCCACCGTAGTCGTCCTCCAGCTCATGCACAGCTCTGGACTTTGCTGGGATTGACCTGATCTGTGTCTGAAGGCAACGGATTCTGTTGATATCTGGGCTACCATGGCATGTGACATTTGCCCCTTTATTCTGCTCAAAATTTAAGAGTCCCATCTGTGCCGAACCCTTGAGTGGTGTCCTCGTTATGATGATTTCTCTTAGGGAGTGGTTCAGTTTAGGAAGAACCAGCTGCTTTTTGTTTGTTGTATTCCTGAAGTGTCAAGACAAGACAACAGACTTGTCCCCATTAGCTACCGGAATAGTAACGCAGCCCTTTCCTCTGGGTGTACATCTAGACGCAGGCCGTGAGCGCTTAGGACTTTTTTTTTTTTTTTTGCAAGTGCTGTCACGGGCACAAGTGCCTGCCTGTGAGTCAGAGCTCTTGGAGCTGCCCCGTCTCAGACACGGGCAGCCTGTGCACGCTTTCTGGGGCGAGCAGCAACCCATCCTCTGGGTGGACGCTGCTGCTTCTGCGAGACTGGGAGGTTCTCGCTCTCGGGCTGACGGGGTTGTCAGGCAGGCGGTGGGTATGCTCCGAGGGCTGGCTCGCCCTGGCTATCCATCTCCTGGCCCTGGGGCAACGTGGAAGCCTGTGCCATGGGAGCAGCTGTGAGCGGTGCAGTTCTGGTGACGGTGGTGCTGCCTACATCCCTCTCGCTTACTCCTTCATCTGAACCATCTTGCTGTTCAGGAGCTGTTTTAGGGCAGGGAAGCAGATAGCTTGTGCACCTTACATTTAGAAGGAAGCCTTTGAGCGGTTTTGTCCTCAGTCAGGGTTCATGTGTTTGAGCAGGAAGCAAAGCGGCGTGGAGGCCCTGCGTGTGCTGCAGAGAAGAGGGTTAGCTAGCCAGGGTTCAATGTGTTTATTCCTCCGCTCTCACAGGCTTTGAACGTGGGGAGAAGAGGTGTAACCCAGCTGAGCTTATGGTGTTGCTGCCTTTGATGTGCGAGATGGGTGTTTCACGTATAAACGGCACCTGGATGGTTTTTAAATGCAGGCAGTCTCTCTTCTGTGGGGTAGAGCTGGCAGCAGCCTCCAGGGAAAGGGTGGAGCGGTCTTGTCTTTGCTGAGGTTGATTTGTCAGCGGTTTGCAGGAGGTGCCAGCGTATGGTGCTGGGTTCCTGCTTTGCAGAGCTGCTGGTTGCCTCAGAATAGATCTAGTTAATGGGGCGAGATAAGGTGCTGAACATCAGCCCTGTTACCACTCTTCTGTGTACCCCTTTACTCAAAAGACCCCCTTGCTCTCCAACACATGGCTGGCCAGCTTCCTCCTCCAGTTCACTGGTGTCAGTCCTTCCCTTCATCAGTTGTCTGGCCATGCCTTCCTTCTGGCTGATGTGTCCCTTTACGTTTTCCCCGCAGGGCTCCGAATGGAATGCCTCCAATTTGGAAGACTTGCAGAACAGAGGGTAAGTAGCTTCAGGCCATCAGCTTAAAAGCAAGAGCCTGGCCTCAACGCTTGTCTATGCAACAAACTGTGTTCCGTACCTGATGTGCAACCTGCGTTGTACTAAAGGTTTTGCAGATCCGAACAAGCTCTTTCTTCCCCCAAACCCTGTGTCCCACAAACAGGCGCCCTAAAGTAGAAGAATCTTGTTCCCTGACCTTGTCTGACATCCCCTGGGTGAACCAAGGAAGCCAGTAATCTCATAGCTATAAGTAGCAAAAAGCTACAATTACTTAACTGGATGCTGTGTAGTTGGCTCTCTGCTCCAGCCCGTTGTTCTGGACCTCTGGACTGCGGCAGGAAGGAAAATATGTAAAAGAGCATTTTTTTTGCTTTGAGTGGGGCCCAGAGGGAAGTAAAGTCCTGTAGCTCTCGGGCTTAGCACTGATGGGTTCCTCCCTCTCCTGCTCTTTCTGCCTTTCAGGCTTAAGCTTAGAGTGCCCTTTCTCTAGGCCAGGTGGATCTAAGCACCGAGATTTTGCAATTAAATGGTGATTTATGAGTTCGGCTTATTTGTGCCAATCCAGTGGAAAAAAAATAATCACTGCTGAATTGAATTGACAGAGTACTTCTGTACCTCAGAGAATCAGCCTGGCGACATTGACTCTTGTCATTCAGCTCAGTCTGCTGCAGTTTCCTTGGGTCAGACAGGTCCTACTTGACTGCCGGCCATCTCATACTTGCTAGGGAAAAGGGATGGCACTCCCTTGCGGTGCTCTTGTTCTGTCTGATATCCCAGCATGAGCGCAGTTCATAAGCATCTTGGAGTAACCCTCAGGGCTAAAAATACTGGATGTAGTGCACATAAATACCATATGGTTTATCTAGCAGTTTCCTTTCCAGAAAATTTAGGGATAATAAATAAATCCTCCCGAGTGGCTCATTGTCTGTTACATCTTTCTATAGTTATTTTATGCCTTTGTTTACCTATGGTGTTGCTCACGAGCTTATGCCTTCAATCTTCCTGTGTGGTTGGTGCAGCAGGAGGAGAGATTCACAAAGGAGTTTTGTGAAAGTGTCCAGACACGAACTGAACAGTCTGTGCAGGAGCTCCTTTGACCCAAATGTTGCAAACACTGAGAATAGAGATGGTGGGCAAGGAGCGTAACCTGACATGCTGTAGAGAAAGCTTCTATCCAGTGTGGATGGAAGCCCTCTTAGCAGAGGCTAGGCTCTAAATTGCTCAGCAAAACCTTTTGTCTGGGTTAGCTGCGGCTTCCTTGCATTAGTCCTGGTTTCCAAGGAGGTGTGTTCGAGACTGCAACTTCAAATGCTTTTGAGTTTTGCCACTTGCAAACCAAGGCAAGGCTGTGACGTAGCAGCTGTGATATCTCTGAACTTGCTGTGTTCTGCACACTCTGCATTTTTATCCGCTGTCTGTTTCCACGCAGGGTGCGGTATATTTTGAATGTGACTCGAGAAATAGATAACTTCTTCCCTGGACTCTTCGAATACCATAATATTCGGGTATATGATGAAGAAGCAACAGATCTTTTGGCTTATTGGAATGACACCTACAAATTCATCTCCAAGGCAAAGTAAGTCTTTTCAGAACAGAACAAAACACATGTAGAAGATGTATACTAAGCCTTTTGTATTTTCCTACTGATTTTCTTAACTACTTTTCCTCCTTCCCTACCTAGGATCAAAGCATTTTCATTTTGTAGTTTCTGTCTAAGTGTTAGAGTTGTCTTCCACAAATTTTCATTCTTGCAGGTGCTTGTACAAGGAGCAGGTAGGACTGGTGAGGGGTTTCTGCCCAGCTGCAGTCCAGGCAAACACTGGAGGAGAACATTCCTCTACTAGAGAGCTAAGAGTTTGCCTTCTGCTTAGGAAATGCAATGGAACTACAGAGTTGCTGGTGGGAGGAAAGGAGAGTAACAAATCGAGCAAGGTTTAACAAAACTAAGCAGCAAAACCTCATGAGCCAAACACAAACATAAGCTCTTCCCTGCATTGCAAGCTTGTATGATAAAGCCCACGGTCTGGAAGTGATTTCTTGTAGTGAAATGCTCCAGAGCATTTCAATGTTTTGACTAATTTGATTTGCAAAGTTGAGAAGGTCTTAGAGCAGTCTAAAAGATGCTGTAGCCCAGTGTAGCCCGACCAGTGCCGACATCTGAGTGAGGAGTGTGGATGAAGGTATAGGCTGAGACAGCGGCGAGCGGCTGAGGTCTGAGCTTGTCGAGGCACGTGACTGTGTGTGCTCTGTGGCCTCCTGGTTTGTCCTGTGGGAACTTCACATGGCTGGCAATCCAGAAAACCAAGCGCTTAAAGGAGAAGACGAAAGGTGCCAAACCCAAGTTCTCTCTCAGCCTGTTCCGTGCCAATGCCACCCGGCGCACGGAGTTCACAGAGAAGGGCCGTAGCCTTCCTCCTTGTATTTCACGGCAGACAAATGTTTTTTAATTCCTTGGAGCAAAGTGCTGGCTGCCCGTTCAGGCCCTGTCTGTACCAGCCTCATCGTGCAGAGCAGCAGCTCATTGCACTCGAAGGCACTGTTTGCTTTGCCTTCAATAAGAAAAAAAATGGATTAAAGCCAAATAATCTTCCATCACGTTGCAGCCGTCATTTGAGGTCGCTGTCTCCAGCTGTGGGGGCTTCCATCTTTTCCATTCACTTGCATTTGGACAGGTACCAAGATGAAGGACTGTTTTGCTACCTATAGACAGTCCTAAGAAATGGTGGTATCAAGAAAATTCTGCCAGTTTGGTCCATGGGGCTTTTATCTGGGTTTGCACCTACCGTTGTCTGGAGAGCTGTGGGTGGGAGCTGGCTGGGGTTTCAAACACCTGACTAACGCAATGTTGGTCGTCTTCAGCCAATTGCCAAACCAAATAATATGCCCTCAGAAGTCTGCAGTATAAGAACATCTCTGTGGTAGAGGCTGCCCTGAACTGCCTAGTATCTTCTAGGCATGTTTCTAAACTGTGACACCATGTTTGAGTGCTAGATGCCCTTTTTATTTGGAATACTGCTTGATGCCAGTGGACCATTTGGGCTAAATTCAGGGATGCCATATTGGTCTTTAGCAGTCTTCATAATCTCTGCAAACAACTGATGTTTGTCGACTTTGCAATAAAAGCTACAGAAGCGCTGTTGTAAAAAAAATCTGTTAAGAATATTAAGACCTTGTTCTTCACTTTCTTTGTGTGTCTTGCTCCAGTTTGTAAATTGGATTATCAGATCGCATCCCAGACTTCAGCTGTGGCCACAGTGTTGAAAATATATTCGATAATGCTCTGGTAAAGAAGTTGCTATTTTCTTAAGCTTCTCAGAGGCCGTGTTTTCTATTTAATGATCCTCTTTTGTCTTTCCCTCGCTTCAGAAAAAATGGTTCTAAGTGCCTGGTGCACTGCAAGATGGGAGTGAGCCGCTCGGCGTCCACGGTGATCGCCTACGCCATGAAGGAGTACGGCTGGAACCTGGACAGGGCTTACGACTATGTGAAGGAACGGCGCACTGTCACCAAGCCCAACCCCAGCTTTATGCGGCAGCTGGAGGAATACCAAGGGATCCTGCTGGCCAGGTGAGTGGAAGGAATGACCAGGATTACCCACGTTAAGGCATAACACTTATATGATTGACTCCATTATTTTAATTAGAACTTCCATCACTGCATCACGTAAGCTTGTGATTGTCTTGGGAAAGATAGCGCTCTGTTTTCATGGGTTATCTCAGCTGAGCCTGGTAAAATGGGTGTAAGAAAGAGCTTTTAGGAGGCTGTTTGGCTTCTGGGATGGCTGCTTTTTGGAGAGTAGCATCCCGTGAACTGCCATCCAAACGCAGCATTCAGAGCTGTGCAGACTCCAGCAGGGATAAATGATGTCCCTATTGCTTGTAACATCACTTAGCAGGGAACTCGCTTTGTCTTCATCTCAGCCGTGCAGTTCCCTGTTGAACATGCCCCTCCTCAGCAGCTGGTCTGGTTTTATTTAGATCCCTTCGGTAAGTGTCGGTGTTAGGGGAGGGGACAGGATGTTCTGTGCGTTGCAACAGCGGTGTGTTTATTCCTGCGTGGAGTCCTGAGGCTGGTCTGGAGCTGGGCCTGGGTACGGACAAGTGTGTTGTAATCCCAAGCCTATCACCTGATTAGCAAAAAGACATAAATATTGCATGTTTCTGAGAAATCCACTTGTAAGCTGTGTTAAGCAATGTCTTCACGTGATCAGCTGGAAGGAGGTAGTGATACTCTGTGTTTTGCCAGATAACGGTATTTTGTTTAGGATCCTGGTGTGCTTTGCTAGGGAGCGGATCTGAAGCAAGCAGAATTACCCAAGCTGAGCCTCCTGCCATGGGAGGTGGCTCTTAGCATGTTTTGACCAAAGTAATTATTTCATTGCTTCTCGGTGCTGTTGAAGGGTGCCTGTCTCATGCTGTTCTTATGCAGCTCAGGCACTACTCCTGCTCACTTTAGGGCACGCTGCTCACCTCTGTCCTTTGCTTGGTTTTGTCCCTTTGAGTCTGTCCTACCCACTTGCAAAGCCGTCCCTTCCCTTTTTCTGTGCTAACGACTTATCTTTCCTTCTGTGCTCTCCACCTGCTCCCAGCAGTCTGGCTATCTCTGCTGCTGGGCCAGGTCTGGATTCCCAATTTTTACACCAAACCTCTGGTATAAGCTCCTCCTGTCTCTGCAGCGTGCTTCCCCTTTCCCGTTCTGCAACCTGAGGGCTCGTCCCAGCTTACTCCCAGTCAGGTGCACCCACGGGGTCTTTGTCCTCCACCTCTTCCCATGTCTGCCTTCATCTCCCCCTGCTCCCCAAGTGTTGCCTGCCATAATGACCCTCTTTCTTTCTGAAAAAGCAGCCAAGTTAGTATTGAGTCTCAGGATAGATCACAGTGGAATAGCTATTTTAAGAAATTGTGCTCTTCTGGGCTGAAACCCTTTGAGATAGATGCCACACCTGCCTTTGGTGCCTCGTGTGACACCAAACATGCTGCTGGCACCGGTTAATAAAGGTCAATGCTAAATTCTGAGCTAGAGGTGACCTGACTGGTGTGGTTTGCTATGTAGCATTGAGCAGATCAGGAAAGTAGATCTCGCTGGGGTAGACTGGACAGAAGAAAAGAAGCTTTTCAGATGGGAAAAACATGCCAACATCCTTTGCAACAGGTTGGTGATCACCCGTGAGGAGCCCTGGGCTGGTAGCAGCTGGTGCATCACATCCCCAAGCCCTCAGCTCTGCAGTTAGTTTAGGTAGTCCATCAGTCTGGTAGCTGGTGGCACACCTGCAAAGCCACCCTCTACAAAAATTTCGGTTAAGAATATATTTTTTGTTCCTGTCTTCAGTAATTTATTTTTCAGGAGGAAAATCTTTCTTGCTGCCTTCATCTATATGGAGTGGGGTTCCCCTCCCGCTTCAGCACACCACTGCTCCTGACCTACTCTGCAGGTTCCCATACAATGGCACGAACAGGATTACTTGTGAGGCTTTAAAAAATGCAAGAGCAGTGCATTACATCTGTGTGTGTAGGACTAAAAAAACTGCAGTAAATGAAGCTTCACTGAAGCAAGGAATGGCCTCTCCGCTGCAGAAATGGTCCCTCTTTATGTGGTTCCTTTCTCAGCTGCAAACTACTGTGGGGTTTTTTTTTTCCTCTTTCTTCTCTGTGTTATTTAGCTTTGCCCTCTGGCCTCTGGCTCCCTTGTTTATTGCTGTGGTATTCCAGGACAGGTGAAAAAAAAAAACAAAAACAAAAAAACAACAGATTCATGCTCATGTGACTGCTCCGATTTCAGAGGGAAGGTATGTGAGGGCAGCCATGTGCTCGCACTATCTAGTTACGGTTTTGTGTTGGGGTTATAGCAACTGGGATATGTTTTCCAGCTGTAAAATGGAAACCCTCTGCCTGCTTTTAGTCACAACAAGAAGCGTGCTTTGCTCTTTGGGACTGTCATACTTCCTGGGGTTAGTTAAACTGTCCCCTCCCTCTGGTGACAGACACAGAAAAGCTGAGCCAGTCCTGTTTCTTTTATTAGTTATGGATAAGTTAGAGGAAAATAGTGTTTGGGATCCCCTGTGCCTTGTGCAACTTGTGAATCAACAGCGATATTTTTATACGGGAGCCTGGAGAGCGGCTGCGGCATGGTGGGAGGTGTGGAGGGCTCCTGGTCCAGGGCTGCTGTGGACACAACCTGGCCAACCCTGGTGCTGCCCCCAGACCTGGTAGCGTGCCTGGCACACTGGACGCCTGGGCTGCCGTGGGCTGCTCTCCCCAGCGCCAGGAATGCTGCCCAAGAGTGTCAAGAGGTGGCTGTGGGCTTTAGGAAGGGGTGTGGGCTCCTGTTCTCTGAGCCTGCTTTTAGCACCTCTTGCAGGTTGTAGGACTGGAGGAAGTGTGAGATTAAAAGTTAATAGAATACACCTCTCCCAGTGGTTGTTGACATCTGTTTTGATTCCCAGATCAAGGCTGTGCTAGGCAAGTTTGGTTTGTTCATGTGCGAGGGTAATTTTGACTTTCAAAGTGGGATGCACCTCAGAGTGCTGGATTTGAGCACAGAAGCACCAGGGTAGGAAGTGCCCTCAGAAGACATCACCAACTTCTCCCCAGGTTACGTGAGCAGAGACTTGAGAAATCTTTGGCATTGCATACAGAGCCTCAGCAACAAGCTGCCTCACGGACAAGCCTGGCTCTGCTGCCAGGGTCAAACTTTGCTCCAAAACCTGTTTGAGGCAGAGCACGTGCGCCCCAGAGCAATGCCTTTGGTCTCTAGTCTTAACCCTCCTCTCCTCTGAAGGGACCTGATTTTGCCCTGTGCCAGACATGAAGTTTGCAGCTGATTATGGGGTTAGAAAGCGAAATCTGTGATGGATTATTTTCCTTAGCTGTTGGGCATCCACAATTAAACTGGTACATTGTAGTTAGTTCAGTAGCGTCTGTTAACTAACTTACTGCAACCAATGAATGTGTCTGGGAGCGCCTGCTCACGCTAGCAAGGGACTGGAGAGGTTTTGCAAGGTCTCCTGCAGATCCGAGGACCTTTCTGTGGTATCTGCTCTCCTCCTAGGGGCAAATCGTGGAAGCACAGCCCTGTGGCCGTGGTCGCTCGGCAAAGCCCTTGCAGACATGGCTACCTGGTGTGGTTTCACTGCGAGAAGTTGCCTCCTTTGCTCTCTATAAGCCCGGGGGAATGGGATGGGTTTGGTTTCTTTTTTAAGTGGAGATAAGGAAGGTGGTGCACTGCCGCTGCCAGCAGTTGCTTGGCCTTGTGACTGCTTAGACCTTTCCTAAAGGGACTTTCCAAGAGCTGGAGAACTCTTGAGCTTCCTTCCTGTGAAAGGCAGGTGGTGTTTTGGGCTGCTTGTTGACTGTTGAGGATGTCTGTGTTTTACACACACCCACATCCACCCACCCCACCCTACCCCCTCGGTTACCGGAGCCCAGTTACCGATCTCCGAAGCTATTCAAAGAAGGAGCCTCAAGGGAAACGGGATTTCATTTGGTGTCCACCATCCACTCGCATCCAGGACTGGAGACCCCGACTCTTCTGCCCATTGCTCACTTGCTAGCAAACAGAATAGTATTGCTGGCTGAGAAAGGACCAAATTCTGCAGTCAATTAAACACCGCATTTGTTGAGCAGACTGATAAAATACTGCTGGGGAATACGTGTGTGTGGAGCAGAACAGTGGAATGGGATTTAGCTGCTGGAAAGTGGCTTGTTATTGAATCAA
This sequence comes from Charadrius vociferus, assembly GCF_000708025.1. NCBI lineage: Eukaryota > Metazoa > Chordata > Aves > Charadriiformes > Charadriidae > Charadrius > Charadrius vociferus. The sequence goes on from NW_009647411.1 coordinate 311,810, forward strand.
CTCCTCCAGCAGCAGGTTTGGCCCTGAACTGTTCAGGTGAAACTGCTGTTGTGGTCAATGACTCTAGAACTTGGCACGGGTTTTCATGTAGGTTGCATCCTCCTACAACACGGTGGGTCTGGCTCTGGTGTGTGAAAATACTATTCAATGTTTTCATCTGCTTTTCTTCCCCGCAGCAAACAGCGGCATAATAAACTGTGGCGCTCACACTCGGACAGTGACCTCTCAGACCATCACGAGCCCATCTGCAAGTCTGGGCTGGAGCTGAACAAGAAGGAGATCACCACCTCGGCCGACCAGATCTCAGAGGCGAAGACCAATGACAACCAGCAGCCGATGTCTCCCGTCTACTCAGCTGAGCTAGACAGGGAGCAGCAGCTCCCAGAGGATGCCAACATGATCGAGGAGGTGTGTGTGAAGGAGAGAAGGATCCACCTAGAGTTTACATGTCGAGACTTCCACGCTGAGCAGATGGAGGACAAACTGAACCTGAACAATATCAACGGCTGTACGGCAGGGTGTTGTGTAGACTCTGTCCCCCCTGATAACTGCCATGCTTCTGAGGCCTTAATGCAACTCCAGCACCCCTTGGAAATAACAGAGTTTCCTGATTTGACAGTGGAAGATTTAGAAAAAGATGCCCTTAAGCCTGATATGAACGTGCACTTGGTTCCCATGGAAGAATTCACTTCATGCTTAAAAGACTTTCCCCAATCCCCAAACCAAAATTCCCTGAGTCTCCAACAGAATCCCCAGCCCGAAGTGACAGACCTCAGTACAGACAGGATTGATTTCTTCAGTGCTTTGGAGAAATTTGTGGAGCTTTCCCAGGAGAGCCGGTCACGCACCTGCTCCCATTCCAGGACGGAGGAGCAGGGGAGTGGAAGGAATGGGGTCTCCCGGGTGCCTGCGCTGGAAGTGCCGCCTGCTGCGGACGGAGGTGCAGATGTTCGAAGGAACAGCTCTGGAAACTCTCCTCAGGCATCAGACGACTCTTCTACAGATGAAGAACAGCAAAAGGTTAAAATAATTTGCTCGGGTTTTTTTACAAACTGCTGCTTGAAGCTCTCTGCGGGTCGTTCTCTTGCTGTGAGGTGGTTGCGGACAGGGGATTTTCTAGTCCTAGCTCTCACTGAGCAGAGTAGCCGTTTGGGGAGGGATTGTTAGATGCTTCCCTTTTTCTTCGCTTTTAGATATTTGCCCTTTTCTGCGCTTTTTCCTTAAACATCTGTTTGCTGGCAGTGGCGGGGCACTGGCTGAGTCGACCTTGACCTGACCTGCTGTGCCGTTCTCATGAGAAACTTATTTTTGAGTTTTGCATCAGGAGAGCAAATAGGTGGGACTTGACCCACTAATGCGGCTGAACCCTGAGCAGCCGAGGCCAGCCAGCGCCCCGAACCTGCGCGAAAATTTATCTGACTTGAGAAAGCCGCCAAAGAAGGGGACGAAACTGGCACCTTTCCCTGGTTGGGAAGCACCAGCATCGGGGTAGTAAATCAAGGCAGATGTAGAGCTTTCACTGCTGGAGGAAGAGAACGAGCCTGTGCGGGGCTGGGGTGATGGGATCAGGCTCGTCACGGCTCAGTTTTCTCCTGGGCAGAGACATGTTCCTGAGAAAATTTAGTAACCTCTGAACGGAGGTACCTTTCTCTTATAATTGCTTTCCACCCTCCAGGGCTCTTACAGGGATTGATGATGTCCGGGGCCATCATTTTCTGGGAGCCTGTCTTATTTAAATTCCACGCTGCATTGCTTGAATCTTTTCCATCTCCATGTGAGGCAATAAGGCTCTTCCAAATATAATAGGCCAACGCTCTCTCCAGTGATTTGGCAGAAAGAGCATCTGTGCGGATGGGGGAGCCTCTCTGGCCATTTTCCTCTGGGAAACCAGAGCATTTCAGCGTTCTTTATGCTGTACTACTTCTCGTTCCCATACGTGAGCAGAATCTTTCAGGTTTTCAGTTCAAAACTGCACTTTTAGCAGCATTAGGATTTTTTTTTTTTAACTGGACTTTTCATTATTAAAAAAAAAAAAAATATGGCTAAATTTCCCTTGGAATTCATGGCAATGAAACGAAAGTTCTTAAATCTCAGTCTAGGTGAAAATCCAGCCTGGAATATGTTTAATGCAGTCCCAAAGACAATAATGCTTCTGCGTTGGTGATCGCAGCACTTGTAATCTATCCCCACACCGACATGTGCACTTTGTGTTCCTTTGGGGATGTGCACCCCCATTTCCTTTAAGCCGTTGCCGTTCGCTCTGTGTCAGCGCAGCTGATTCACTTTGTAATTCCCCTGTTTGTGTGTTGCAGGAGGTCCCCGAGCTGCCTAGCGCAAGCCATCTCACGAGATCCCACTCGGAAAATGCCATTTCTGTGAAGGAAATTATCACAGAGATAGAGTCAATCAACCAGGCAGCAGGACCTGCCCAGCAGAAAGAGGGTTCAGCCAACCTCACCCAGACACCAAAGAGGAACACGGTGCATGATCTGCCAGTGGAGGCGATTTGGGCATCGGAAAGGGTGGAACAGAGTGAAGGAGCCTGTGCTGGACACCAGGAAAAGGAGAAGGACCCTGAACATGTTGAGCAAGAAGCTGCCCCCTCCCTGCAGCCATCTTCTGGTAAATCAGACCTGGAGGAAAGCAGCCCTGGGGGAGAGCAGCAAGAGCCTCGTGGCTCCATCAACCCTGAACCCAAGTGGTGCCCTGGCTCCGTCCGGCGAGCCACCCTGGAGTTTGAGGAGCGCTTGAGACAGGAGCAGGAGCACCAGCACGCATCCCCGGTCTGCGTCTTACCAACCCGCAAGAACTCCAGGAACGACTCTCCTGCTGCTGAGCTCCTGCCGCGAGGGAAGAGCGAGGAGCCGCCCCTGGAGCTGGCTCCGGAGGGTGACAAGGCGCAGGGTCCAGGCGTTGAGGAGCCACTGCCGCCTCCCGGGGCAGAGCTGCCTGCAGGCAGACACCTGCCTGCACCCCTCACCTCCCCTGCGCAGGAGCCCCTGCCTGCAGAGCCCAGCCCGGGGCAGGAGGGAACGGCACAAGAGCGCAGGACAGTGGTTTCTTTTGATGGGCCGGAGGAGCCATCCCTGCCCTCCCTCCTCCCAAAGAGAATCGAAATCATCGAATACACTCCCACGGTCAAGTCTGCAGAGCACCCTGACGCAAGCTGTGAGCAGGGCGGGTTGGCCACGGCCCTCCCGTCTTTAGATGAAAACTTGAACCCTTCGTTGTGCTCGGAGAAGGCACCGGCCTGTCTCAGAGCTCTGACGCTGGTAAATCTCTCACTGCCGGAGCATGCGGTACACAAGCAGGCCGCCTTCGCTGTGGGCAGCCCCAGAGAGGAAGGTGGTGGGTTATCTGGTCACCTTGGTGCTCCTTCCCCCTCTGCGCAGGTGACTGCTATACCTTCGACCAACCTCGATCGCTCTTCTCTCCCCTACGTAATTCACCTGGAAGGCGTCACTGAGCAGAGCACGGGTACAGACGATGAGCCGCTCACGCCGTGTGGCATTGAGGGAGACGCGACTCTCCCGTTCAGGGACGGACCCAAACCTCTCTGCGGGGAGGGTGCTGGCACCTCGAGGCAGCTGAGCGGCTTCACCAGCCAATGCGCCGAAAATATGGACCTTCTGGACATCTCTTTCCTGTGTTACAGCCTTCCCCACAGCTCCAGCAGCCACAGCGTGGAGGAGCGCAGCAACAGCCCAGGGCTGGTCAAGCAGCGAGCGAAGGAAATAGAGGCTCGGATCCGGCACGCGGGGCTCACCACACCCTCCCACATGAAACGCTCGGCATCCTTGGCCAAACTGGACTGCCTGGACCTCTCCAAGGATGACTTATCTGAGAGGGTCTTCCGATGCCAACCCGGTGCTTCTCACCTGCGTTGCCCTCAGTCAAAGCTTTCGTGGAGGGAGGTTGGAGAGGGGCTCAGAAGGCACGTGCAGAAAGCATCGCCTTTCCTCCCCAGAGCCCGCTCGGCATTTTGTGGAACAGCTCAGAACAGCCGAGTGCATTGCCCAGAGCAAGCCGGTGGAGAGGCCGCTGGCTCAGTACGCCAAAGAGTGCGGCTCCAGCCAGCAGAGTTTGTTTTCCAGCGCGGATCCGATGTGGACTAGCTCCGAGGAGGGTCCTCCACTGCTCCAGGTGCAGGTCCTGGACTCCTTGTCTCCGGCTCAAGGTCTGGCTGTCACACCCCGGCAGCAGCACGGGAGAACTCACCCTCTGAGGAGGCTCAAAAAGACCAATGATAAAAAGCGGACAACCAATCCCCTCTACAATACTATGTGATCCCCAGCCCTCGGCTGTGATTTCTTACCGAGAACCCGTGGTGTTGCGTTCACGCAAGGGGCAGGTGTAATATAAGGAACATGCACTTTATTGGTTAATTTTATATATATTGTCATTTTACTGTTCCTGGCGCATGTAGGTGTGGGTTGGTTCTTCTGTGTGTGACTCTGACTGCAGGACTGTTTGGGTTTTTTTACGTTTTTTAACTCAGATAACCTCAAATGTTCGTGGTTGGTTTGTTGGTTGGTTTTTTTTTTGGTTAGTTTGTTTTAAAAGAACACCTTTATCATGCAAAAATTGATGTCGGCTTGCTTCGGCAAGGTGGAGTTTTGCTTAGAACCAGATCCTAGTTCCTAACTTGAATTTTCCCCATGCCTTGAAATGGTGCTGGGCAGTTGTTGGGGTGAGAGCCCCCGTAAATGTGAAGGCTGTGCCAAGGTCCCTTTGTTTGGCCTTTCTTTTATTTCTGCAAACTGGAACTCCACGATGCTGGCAGATCGCTCGCAAAGCTGCTTCAGGACAAACCCCCTGGGCTCGGTTCGGCCGGTGCATCCCCGAAAGAAGCGCAGGGGGTGGGGGTAAATCCTCCGGACGTATGGGCTCTGAAAGCCCCGGGCAGTCTGGCACCGAGATCCACGCTCACCTCCTGGTGGGGGTCCTACGGAGCCCCCCCCCCCCGTTTTGTGGTGAGGTGGAGCAGAGCTCCTCCACCCGCTGCCAAGCTCACCTCTCCTCGGCTGCCCCGCACCAGCGGGTGAGAGGAGGAGAGCCCCCCAAAGCCAGAGTGTTCTTTTAAAACAAACGCCTCGTTAGGGTTTTAACCCTCCCATTACTTGAATACTGCTGTGGGCGTTCCAAGTTCATGGCCATATCATCTGTCCTCTGCCCTCCTGCTGCCTCCCCTTCGCCCAAAAGCTGGTCATGTCTCGTGCTGCCTGAGTTTTCCTCTCCCCTCTGCCGCACTCGCAGGCACTTGTGGTCTCTCCCAGACCTGGAGGCTGTTATCATTGTTACGTGACGTATTGCCCCGACTGAATGCAAAGCTTTGTCCTCTCTGCTGTCACTCCTAACAGTCGACCTGGAGGGAAGATCTTTTCTGGAAGATTTTTTTTTTTCTTTTTTTTTTGGCCTAAATTGTATATATGGTATTTATATAGATATTTTTTTTTTTTTTGTCGTTCCTATGTTGTTTTTAAAAAGGGCAAGACTGCATTCTGTAAACTGGAAAACAAAATCACCTTACTCAAACTCAATGCCGTTCATTGTAATCTGCACAGAAATGAGAGTGGATTTGACATTGTAAGCTGTCTTCCCTTTCCAAAAGTGAGCCTCGACACCAGCCTTTGCCAAATGTGTCCCTTCTCCTCCAGTCCTGCGCGAACCCCCGTTACCCCACCGTGGAAGGACGGCTGCATATCTGCCCGTCTCCCTCCCACTGGAAGCTGCGTTTCAGAAGTGCCAGTCGGATGTGGAAAGCCACGGGCTGCTCCGAGCCATTCTGCAGGTTCTTGCTTCCCCGGAGAACCTGCACTCTTCAAGCGTCTGCTCCAAATTTCAGAAAATTATTTTACGATTCCCAAGCAGTTTGGCTAAATCAAAGCTCCTCACTTTCAGCCGTGCATATCAGCAGATTTTATGTGTGCTGTGGGAGCGGAGAGAAAGGCTCTTGGCCGTGGCGGGAGAGCTCTGGGTCCTGTCTGCAGTCCCGTGGCAGGTCTGTGGCAGAAGAGCGTGTCTGAGCTGGTGCTTGGCTCTGGCCCAGACCTGCCCTCCGGGGAGGAGCGAAGCAGAGAGAAGATGCAGAATGGCTCCAGCTGCTGAAAGCCCAGCATGGAGAGGATGCGGTGTGGGAGGAGCAGCAGACAAGGCCGTGCCTAGAAAGCAGCGCTGATGCTGCAGAGCCTTGTGGCTTCTGATGGGACAAACTCATCTTGAGCCGGAGAGGAGCGCACTGCGCTGGAGCACTGTGGAGTATTGGGAAGCAGCGTGCGTCTGCCCTGGGGAAGGGGTGTCCGTAACCCCCCAGCTTGCCCGTGACCATCAGCTGAGGATAGCCTGGCAGTTTGCAAGGTAGCCCCACCTCGCTGCCCTCCCGTAGCTCCCAGGGATCCTCCGGCACTGCCTTGCAGAGCCTGCATACCCGCAGCCCGGGCTGGAGCCGTGAGCGTGCTTGTCCTCCTCCAGCAGGAACGTGCACTTCATCCCTCCCCTTCCGAGGCGCTTGAGCTCTGCCTGGGGGTTGTCACCTGTGCTAGCTGCAGGCTGGACTGCAGCCTGAAGTAGCCCAACACAGTCCTGTCTTGGGCCAAATAGCACGTCATCCCAGGCCATTTCAGTCGCTAGAAGTCACCCAAGTGCCTGGCCCGGGAGGCCAGATACTACTTTGGGACACTGAAAGACATTCGGCTTCCCCTAGCCAGCTCCAGCTGGCTTGGGAGCTGGGCAGGCGGTGTGGAAAGGCCAAATGGCTCGTGTCATCTTGTGAAGGACAATTTCAGTCCTTGCTTCCCCCACAAACTTCACCAGACCCTGCTGCCCAAGG
>NW_009647411.1:319011-320236 GCF_000708025.1 Charadrius vociferus
GACCCAAGGACGTGTCTGCCTGGGGACAGGGTACCACCGAGCCTGCCCTGCGTTGGAGGGAGCATGCTTGGCCGGTGGCAAGGATCTGCTTGGGAGGAGAAAGCCCTGTGTATAATTTGTTCCCTTGAGAAGGGAGGAGGAGGAGGAAGAGGATTGGGTTTCTTTGTCCAGCTTGATCTCAGGAGAAATGCCCTACAAGAAGGTTCTTCCATGCAGACTAGAAGTGCTGTGTCCTCCCAGTACTCTGCTGCTCTCCGGGTGCTTCAGCTGGGGAGCGCGGCGGAGGGGCAGAGGCCCTCGCTGGGAGGTGCTTTGCTGTCCCCTTGTCCTCACCTCTGGCCCAGCACAACTGTGGTTTTTCTCTGGGAAGCCTGCGGACAGGCGGAGGGAGTCGGGGAAGGTGGTTCTCTCACAGAGTTATGAAGGCCTTGGAGGTCTGGAGGCTCTGACCCTGGATGGCAGGAAGGGGAACGGACTGGAGGGACGTGTGGGATGCAGCTCTCTGGGGGCCCTGGGTCCTCCTTGGCCAGTGTCTGGGCGAGGAAGTCACCAAGCCCCTGGCATCAGAGCTCTCTGCCTGGGGACGGTTGTCCCTTCTCCATGCTGGTGGCTCATGGGTGGGTGGTGGCTCACTCCTGGTTCTGGTGGCCACCCCACAAGAGCTTCGTGTGACCTGCTGAGCGTCGCAGGGGAGCAACACCTCCAGGGTGCTCGGCAGCTGACAAGCCTCGCTGATGGAGGGGGTTTAGGAGAAAAGTGTTGTTTTTAAGGGCATTTTTGTACAAAGCAACTGTTCTTTTGGTCTCTCACAAAGCCCTCTTGGAGGACTCTTTATTGTTTACATTGACTCCTGTACAATATCTCGGCCATCGCCTCCCCCTTTGCCTGCCCCGTCTCCGGCTGTACTGTAACGTGTGAGCCTTGCACAAACGGATAGCGTGTGCGTGAAACTGGTTTTTACACTGCGTTCTGTTGCACTCGATGGTGTGTGTGCGTATGTGTGTGTGTCCGGTCTGCTTGAGAAGTTGTGACATGTACAAATCTCTCCCTTTTCCTCCCTTTTCTGGGGTCACGGTCCCAGCGAGTGGCAGGAGGTGACGCCGCTTCAGGCTCACTTGCATGTTAAACGGGGCAGGGATTAGCTCCGTGTCCCTCTGCCAGCAAAGGCCTGGTGGAAGGTATCTCCCACCGCGGCTCCGGCTGCTGCCGGGGGACCTCCTGGGAG
>NW_009647411.1:320362-322525 GCF_000708025.1 Charadrius vociferus
TTCTCCCTAAGGGAGGGCCCCCCCAGCCCTTGCTGGCGTGGGGCAGAGGCAGGCGCTGGCCGGGCGTAGGAGGGGTCCGGGGTGGGCAGAGGGCTCTCGGTCACCCTCCGGCAGCGCTAACAGCCCGCCCGCGCTGCAGACATCTCCGTTGGCACAGAAGAAGGTGCCAGTGCCTTTTATTTTCCTTTATGGAGATGTGACGTCCGTGCGCTGGTTTGTAGGGATCGTCACCCATGGGCCGGGCAGTCCGGCCGCACCGTGTGCTGGAGCACGAGCCCTCGGGGACGGCTGGCGGTGGAGTTGCGAACCAGGGAGGGGAGCGCTTCTGTCTGCCTCTCCTGGATCTTCCTTGGTGGCTGCGATCGTCCCCTTCCCCCCCCCTAAAGACTTTATGACCGATGTGCTCAGCTGTTTTTAAATGTGAACTTGTGCACTGATGTGCAGATCCAATGTTCTTGTTACCGAATGAATAAAGTTTTATTTTGAAGATGACACGGGCGTGCTGCCTCCTGTTTGGGATCGGGGCTGGGGGCGATGGGTGGTCTGGGTTGCCGTCAGAGCGTGGGGTGGCACAGTGGTGGTGGTCTGGGGAGACAGGGTGGGGTTTTTCACTTGTGTCCCCTGCCAGAAGCGTAGATGGACCCATCCTGTCCCAAGTGACCTCCTGTGCGGGGACTTGAGGAGCTGTGTGCCCGAGTGGATGCTCTCCCAGTTCCTACTGCTGTTGCGGGGAAGATGCCAGAGGTTGAGTATGTAAAGCTCCCGAGATGCTGCGGGTGCCCTCGCTGCGCTGCTGCAGGTGGAGGAGCCGTGGGAGGGTCCCCGGGTTTAGGCCCCGAGGAGGATGGGAGGATGCGAGGTTTTAGCCAGACCATGGACCAGACCCACCACGGCCCACCCAGGAGCTGAGCCGGATCCACACACCGAACAACTGCAGCGCGAGTGGATCTCTTTGTTGGGAAACAGCCCGTCTCAGGTGAGTTGGTTTTGCTCCATCGCATCCCCTGTCATGGCAAGTGTGGCGCAAAGGTCTCCGCGGGCTGCCCGGCCGTGGGGACCAGCGGGGCTGCGAGCAAAGGGGCACAGAGAGAGCCAAATCCCCTGGGGCGCAGCCTCACCGTCCCTGCACGGAGCTCCCCGCTCGGCCAGGGCTGAGCGGGCACCAGGGTGTGGGGCCATCACTGGGGGGGGGTGGCAGTGTCCCTGGGGTGCCCCGTCCCTCCCTGCTCCCCCCAGCGCTGGCGGGGGAAAGGCTTCCCAGTTCCTTTTCTCCAGTTGCTGGGGATGTCGCTTGCAGTTTGGGACACGGGGCTTGTTCCGTCCCCAGGCTCTAAGGGCAGAGCGAGCCAGGGCCATGGTGGGACGGGGCAGGCAGGGGGTGCCTCTGCAGCCCCCCCCCGCCACCCCTTTGGCCGGGCAAGTGAGGATGTCACCTTTTTCCTGCCTTTTTGCCAGCTGCCCCCTCCTGCCCGGCTCAGCCAATGCTGGGCTGGCTCCGCTCGGTGCCCTTGTAGGGTGCAGGGCTTTGCTGCCTTTCCAGGAACCATGGCTCCCCTCCCGTGGGTCCCCGAGCCCTACAATCCCTTAATCCCCTTGGGCCAGGGCATCCCTGCGGGGCTGGGCTCTGCTAAATCCCAAATCTGGCTTCTGAATGTGCCTGTGACCATCCCGCTGCGCGGGGCCCGGGGGCTGACGTGGGTTCACCCCCGTGAGTTTGCAGCCCCCCCGTGGGGTGGGGGGGTGGGTGAGAGGTGGTGGGCCCATGGGGTGCTGTGAGTGGTGGGGACCCACTGGGCCAGCCCGTGGCGAGGGTCTTTTTTGGGACTGGAGTGGGTGGGGGGAGCCGTCACAGCCCTCTGGGATGTCAGGCAGCTGTGTCTCACTTGAGCCCTGGGCAGAGGTGACCCCGGGGGGTGATGGCAGCGTGGGGGTGTCGAGGGCTGACCCCCCCTTGCTTCCCCCCAATGCTTTCGGAAGATGCTGCCTGGCAGGAGGGGGCAGAGGGGCTTCTCCTGCATCCCCCCCCCCGCAGCCCCCCACATCTCTGGGCCGAAGGGCTCCCATGCCCCGGGAGGAAGGAGGGGACGGGGGACTGCAGTCACCCCTCTCCCCCCGACTTTTGGGGAGGGAGCGGTGGCTGTGCCAGGGCTGACCCCATCCCTG
>NW_009647411.1:325788-326023 GCF_000708025.1 Charadrius vociferus
GGGGCGGGAAAGGGGCTCCCCAGCCCCTCCTTGCCGTCAGAGGGGACACAAAACAACCTCTCCTGGGACACATCGTTCCCCTCCACATCCCTCCGGTGCCGTGTGTGAACCCCATTCCCACTGTGTGCCTCAGTTTCCCCCTTCCAGGGGGGTGCAGAGCTCTGGCCATTGCTGGGTCCCCCCCTCACGTCCCCATTTGTGCCACAGCCCCATGTTTGGCCGGGATGTGTCTCGG
>NW_009647412.1:0-3466 GCF_000708025.1 Charadrius vociferus
GTTCTCCTGGGGGACTTCAATCACCCTTATACCTGCAGGGGAGGCCACGCAGCTAGGCGTGTACAGGCCAGGAGGTTCCCCCAGCACATCCAGGGGTCCCTCCATGGCTGCCATTCCTGTCAGGAAAACCAGCTCCCCTCATGGCCGCAGGGGAGCCTGTGCTGGGGGCCTGGAGCAGCTCCTCCCTCGCCCTGCCCGGCCCTGCCTGTCCCGGGCTGTCTCTCACACTTTTCCTCTCACCGCCCGGCAGCGTTTTGCCCTTTCTCAATCCCGCTTTCCCGGAGGCGCGGCCAGCCTGACTGAGGGGCTCGGCCCTGCCCTGCCGTGGGGCTGCTGGAACGGCTGGAACCGGCCGTGTCCGGCGCTGGGCAGCCCCTCAGCTCCCCTCTGTTGGAGGGGGATCTGTTGGAGCGGGTCCAGAGGAGGGCCATGAAGATGATCGGAGGGCCATGAAGACGGTCAGAGGGCTGGAGCACCTCTGCTGTGAGGACAGGCTGAGAGAGTTGGCGTTGTTCAGCCTGGAGAAGAGAAGGCTCCAGGGAGACCTTCTAGCGGCCTTCCAGAACCTCAAGGGGGCCTACAGGAGACCTGGGGAAGGACTGTTTACATGGGCGTGTAGCGCTAGGATGATGGCTTTGTTGCTCATGAAGGAGCTCATAGGTATATGAAATTGTAATTTTATAAAAATAGAAATATATATATTTGCAGAATAATTAATAGCGTGTCTAAATAATTCAGTGACCTCTATTAAACCATAAGCATTGGTAAAATGCTTGTTGTCTTTTGTTTTGTTTTTTGCTGAAACTTAGAAGTGATTTTTTTTTCTTCTTTTTTACATAGATACATGTATCTATGTATGTATATAGATATAAAGTTCTTGGTATGAAGGTCTGGTTTTGCAGGGGGATTGGAACTCGATGATCTTCAAGGTCCCTTCCAACCTAAACCATTCTGTGATTCTACATGGACGATAACTTTTTCACTCAGGTGGTGGATGAGCCAACAAGGAGGGGTGTACTACTGGGCCTAGTGGTGACAAACAAAGGGGGACAAAGGTTCTCCACAACCTACCGAAGATGATGGAGAGTGGCCCAGTAATGACGTCTGCCAGCTTCCCCACCACTTGCGAGCGCATCTCATCAGGACCCATGGACTTATGTGTTTCTAGTTTACTTAACTGATCTCTAATATGGCCTTATATCTTTTTATAAGCACACATTTTATTTATAACAAAACCCGGTTTTAAGATTTATACTTCATAGTATGCACAAAATGTATTTGCTATACACACACATGCATGCACACGCTTGCTCGCCTTCCCTGACACGCCGTGTTTGCGTGCACGCCTGTATTGCTCACGCTCTCTCTCTGTATATCTACATATAATTATATTTCATATAGTATATTTATCACTATTTACACACTAATGTAGCTTTGTAATATTTAAAAATAGATTGTATTACTATAAAGGTCTGGTTTTAGGACATATGCTATGTATTATGCACAAAACAGGTTTGTCATAGTACACACAGACTTGCCCTGACTCTCTGCTTTCATATGTGTGCGCTTGGTGATGCCATACCGCTGCATTCATATAGCTGTATACAGTTTTATAGACAGATATAAATTCAGTTATATTTTCATACAGCGCATTTAGCAGAATTTAATAATCTAGGTTTATATTTATGTATGTATAATTATATATTTTATTGCCATAAAGTTCTGTGTTTAACATACATTCTATGTTATGCAGAAAGTATATTTGTTATAATACCCGTGCACAGAGGGCCTGTGTGTGTGCATGTGTAGCTCTGTTGATAAGTAGCTATAAATGTAATAATTATGTCTTCAAAAAGCATATTTAGCAGCATATTTTTAATAAATTCACTTCTTATTTCTACAGATAAAGTAGATTTTAGTGGTATATAAAGGCGTGCTTACAGGAAAATAATTTTACTAATTTCCCTGGGGCTGTGCACCTTCACCAGGGCTACCCAGTGCCGAGCCCCCAACCAAATGCTGTCAGCATCGAGTCCCGCTGTAAGACAGGCTCACTGTAACCACCCTGCACACCCAAAGCGTGCTATCAGGGCTGAGATGAGGAATATATTTAGCAACTTTTTGTTATACTATTTTATATAATGTATATACAGATACTACATGCTTTTGGAAATATTTTTTTTTATACAGGAATATATATGACAGAAGATTCTCACATACGGTTAGATACTCATTAGCATACACATGCATATCTAAATGTTAAGAATTATTAATATAGCATATTTAGTAGCATTTTAATATAATGCATAAGTCAAAATAGTCTATTTTAGGTATATATTGTTGATTATGGTGATAGCACTTTTCAATATATGTGTGTATATAAATGTAAAACTATGTATATAGATATATATTTAGAGATATATATTTTCACATAGCTATAAACATAGTTTTGTATATATACACACACATATGTACATATATATATATGGAGTGGCACAGTAAACCTGTGGGAGTAGGGTGTGTTTAGGGGGGGTGAGAGTGTGTGTCTGTGTGTGTGGGTCCCAGATGCCACCTTGGCACCTGCCCGGTCACCTCAAGGGCTGCTGACCGGGTTCCTGCCCTGTCACCCGCGGGACTGTGGCCCCTCACACCGTTGCTGGAGGTCAGTACCACCACACCACACAGCCGCTTCCCTCAAGGAGCCGAGGGGTGGCCACGTGTGACACCGCTGTAGGGCTCACTTGCCACTGTGAGACCAGAGGCCCTACACCCAGGAGAGAGCCCTGGCATGTCCAGGGCTGGGGGCTGACCCTGAGCATCACCAGGAAGACGCCCAAGGGTGGTGGGTCTCCACACGTACATGCAGCTCCACTGCTGCAACATGTCGCTTCCCCTGCAGCTGCCCGGCTTTAGCTGATTCCTCCTCCTGGGATTTTGGCCTCTCTGCACAGTGCTCTGGCTTGCCCAGGGCACCGCCACACAGGCCAAACCAAGGGGCACGCTTGGGCTGAAGCCATCCCATGTCCCTGCCCCAGGTTCCTCATTCCACCGACAACTCGGAGCAGGTCAGGTCCCTTTGCTGCAAAGGTTAAAGCAGAACATTGGAGAGGCACAACCCCGTGCCCTCAAACCATTAGAACAACATTGGCAGTAACTTGCACCAGTGACAGACACTGACTGGTCCCGTGACTTGCGGGGACACCATTGCCCCTTCGCTCAGCAGCACTCAACCCGGGCCACAAACCCCAACCTCCACAGAGCCATGTTGCCCCAAACACCCCAATTCCAGCCCAGACTGTGCTGGACCTGGGGGATGCAGCTGGCTGCGCTGACCATAAGCCAGAACCAGGTCAATCACGGCAGCTTTTAATTGAGTTTTTAATCTGTCGGTGCCTGGTGCCCTCTGGAGGCCTGTGAGGCCTGGCCGGCTGCCTGGAGGAGATACTGATGGAGTCCCCCAGGATGG
>NW_009647412.1:3482-78489 GCF_000708025.1 Charadrius vociferus
CCCCCCCGGGATGGCGCCCCCTCCACTCCCACCACCCACCCTCCCCACATCTCAGGGACTGAAAATCCCCACCCCACCCCCGCCAGGCAGGATAAAGACATCATATTTATACAAATTGCCTCCAGAAATAGCTCATGTGAAGTGGCTCAGGCACAGTGGAGCTGTAAATGTCAGCCTGGGGTAACAGGTCTCGCTCTTCCTAAGGAGAAGCAGAGTGAGGAGAGGCCATCTCCTGCCACAGTCGGATTTTATCCCCAGTTCCAGACTGGGCTGGGGCTGGACGGCTGCTTTCAGCCGCTCAATTTAATCTCAGGTTGGTGGAGCCCCTCTTCCAGCACTGAGCCGCTCGGGCACTGCCTGGCAAAAGCCACACCGGGCCTGGAGACAATGCTCAAGGCCAGAGCCTCCTGCTCGTTCTCTTCCCCAAACCCAGGAGATACAAAACACATCTTTACGAGATGCAAAGGGCATGTTCTGGATTAGTGGCATCAACACCAGGCTGTCATTGCCAGTGTTGCAGTTGCTGCTTGCAAGTTTTCATGAAACTGTCAGCATTTAAGAAGCTTTGAGGCTCTTTAGACCCTCTATTACACTTATCCAGCTGCTTAAAAAATTGTTCAGGAGTGAAGTAAAGAGGCAGCTGTACCCACAGCATGTCGGCAGCCGAGCTGTGCCAGCGAACCAGGATGGAAAGAGGAAAAGCAGCCTTAAAGTGATACCTGAAAGTAATAAATGGGACCGGCCGCCATGCCCGAGTGTCACCCGTGGGTTTCTGCTACACATTTGTGTTTCATTTGTACATGTAATCATCCCTTAAATGTAAAGTACATGAATGCAGTGGGAGCTACACGTGGCTGCGCAGAGTGGCGGGTCCGCACCGGCACAGCCCCGCGGACCCGTCCTCGCCCCGCGACGTGTCGCGCCCGGTCCCGCTCCCCCCGCGGCGCCGACACAAGGGGTCACGCGAGAGCCGTGCGGGGCTCCGAGCGCCGCGCTCGCCTCGAAACCACCGGAATCGTTTCCCTTTCCCATACGGCAGAGCCGCCCGCGGGCGCTTCTCCCCCGTGAGGCTGCGGCGGGTGAGGGACCGCACCCCCCCCCCGGGCTGCTCGGCCGGGGACCTCGTGGGGACGAAGACTGTAATGTCACCAGGGGACAACTGCAGCGTCACCCCATCAGCGCCACGGCTTTGCCACACGCTCACCCTGACCGCAGCAGGGCTCTCCCAGAGCCCCCCAGTGTGAGACATGGGGGGCTGTAACCCCCGGGGGTGCTGGCGGTGCCCGGGCCGGGGAGCCCGGAGCATCTGACCAAGCTGCTTCAGCTGCCATCGGGGAGTGGAAAACACACTGGGACTTAGAATGCGCAATCATTTTGCATGTTAGTAGACCCAATTTTAATTGAAAATAGAACTAGTCACACTTGTAGATGGCAATCAATAGCCAAGTTTCACCTGGGACTGATGAAACGAGCCCGACATAATTTCTTCTGACAGAGACTGTAGCCCAGCTCCCTTGTTCCTCTCACCTGTGCTTCAGTCCCTTGTTTTACCCCTCCACCTTCACAGCCTTTAGCCACAACCATCGCCTCTGGGAAAGGACACGTTCACCTGCTCAGCCCCGAGGCCATGTCTCAGCCATGGACCTGCACCCACATTGCAGATGAGCTGGGCGACCAGTATGGAGGCTGTGAGGTCCCAGTGACCCTGGAGGAAGTGTGGTGGGATGTCTCACAGTGGTACAGGCAGGAGAGGCAGCGATGCCCATGCGGGGAAGGGACCTGTTGCCCTCCCGCCATGTGCCCCCCTGCCCAGGGGAGGTGACTGGAAGAGTTGGCATCCAGGATTGCAAAACAGGATTGTGAAGGCAAAACCCCCCGGAGGCTGCGCTGCCGCGATGGCCCAGAGGCTGCAGTCACCTCAGCTGGAGCTAAAGGGCTTTGCCAGGCGCAGAGCCCGCGGATGCTGCCGGGTGTCAAAGAGTTTAGTGAGGAAAAGTTGGACCCAGCACCCGGTGGGTCAGCACAGGCTCCAGCCAGGGAGGGCCCTGCCCGTTTCCAGCAGCCCGCTGCACGTTTCTGTGGTGAAGGGTCAGATCTGCTCCCCCTCACCCCCTGCACAGAAATGATGGACAAAGCACATGCTGCCTGCCCGGGCATGTGGCTGCACTGCCCGGTGTCACCCGGCGCCAGCTGAGGTCAAGTGCTCCATGCTATCACCAGGGCGAGAGGCTCTGCCCGGCTCGCGCCACCAGGGGCTGACCTCGGTTCGGGCGGGAAGTTATTTACTGGGGGGCGAGTGCTTTCTGGCTGGACAGAAGCACATGTCTAGAGGGATGCTCAGCACACCCCGGCTAGGACACGAGGGATTGGCCTGGAGTCACTGCTGGGAGCTGTGTGGAACGCAAGCGCAGTACTGGGAATGGGTGAGAGATTGCATTAAAATACTAAAAGAAAAAAAAGCCCAGAAAGTAAAGCAAACCAGAATTAAACTCACACACACACACTTACACAACAGTAAACCAAACCAATAACCAGAACAAAAGAAGGAAGAAGGAAAAACATCTCTCTGGGGATGCTGTGGGACAGTGGAGCAGGGAGAGGAGCGCTGTGCCTGGAGCTGAGGTGTGTTACAGAAGTCACTCAGCCCATCGCAGAGCACCACTGCAACCAGCAGCTCCGTGGTGGGTGCTGAGCACCCCGCTCCAGGCTCACCCTCGCTGTGGCACCTTCACTCAGCTGCATGGTGCACGGCTCTGGGCAGGGGCAGGGTGCTCTGAAGGCTCCTGGTGTTTGGTCGCAGCTCCTGTTTCCCCCCCGGCGATGGGCACCACAGGGCCAGGAGCCATGGTGTATCTCTGCGGTGCCCGACGCTTGCACACTCCCCTGGTTGCATGAAAGCTGACTGGGTGACATTTGGAGCCCCCTTCCCAGGCAGCGTCACTCTCTTTTCCTTTCCTGCCTGGTCCCTCAAGGATTTTCCTTCTTCCAAGATGATGCCATGCCCCAGGAGGGCTGATTTTTCCTCCGCAGCTGTTCCCCTCTGAGCTCTCTGCTGGTTTCTGGGCAGTTCCCTGCCCTTGGCTTGCTGCCCCTCTCTCCTGAAACACAGAATCACAGCTCCGGCTGCTCCCTCTCCTTTTGCACTGTCACTCACTTCTGGTGTCCCTCTGTCACATTATCAGCTGGGAAAATTGTGTCTGAAGTCGTTTTGGAACACCCCGCTGGCTCTGTTAAATGAGGTGGCTTTGAAGAAAGATTGAAGGGATTGAGTTTGTTTAAATCAAAGGGAGAACAAAGCATGGGAAGAAGTGAGTCTCCAGCCTGTAAGGGCTCTTCTCTGAGCCCGCTGCAGACAGGACAAGGAGTAACGGGCTTAAATTACAGCAAAGAAAATACTGCTTGGACAGCAGAAAAGAGTCTAAGAGAGCAGAGGGCGAAATACTGAAATAAACTGCCTGGGAGGATTGTGAAATCCCCATTGTTAGAGGCTTTTTAGAACAGGTTGGACAAGCGCGTCAGGAATGACAGGCAGCGTTCGTCCTGCCTGCAGGCAGAGGATGGGCTAAAAATATCTGAGTCCCTTCAAGCTTTATTTTCAGTGATTTAGCAGAAGGCTGATTAAGCTGCTCAGCACCACCATCAGCTTCAAGACAAAAGCCATTTTCATTCAGTCAAACATGTTGATATATGAAGACACACATTAAAAAAAAAATTGAATTAAATCCTTCCTAAACTAAAGCTTAGCTTCCCAAGTGCATGGTTTTTCATTTGAGAAGATGGTTGAGTTCCCACAGCAACGATGTTCAATCCTTTAGCATTTATGATGCTACTAAAGCGTCACTGTTTGAAGCCCAATGTCCCACAGGTTCCCAAAGTTCAGTAGGTGTTGCGGGCTGGGTTTTGGTGTTTCAACATCCTGGATAACTACAGGTCTCCATCCAAACATCCTGTGGTCTGGTCTGAATGTCCTCCGGAGATGAGGCTCGGTCACTGGCTGACCATGTCACAGAAGCCGCCTACTGTGGCTGGTCACTGCCTGTGCACCAAACCTCTGCGTCACTCCTGGAAGCAAACCCGACACACCAGAAAGCGAGGAGACATCTGCTGGAGCTAAACCCACTCATTCAGTCAGTCTCTACTAACGGCTTTTCACCTATGTGAAAATTTAAAGGCGATTTTTCAAAGGCACCTAAAGGATTTGGGCGCACAAATCCATGGCCAGCAGGGCTCACGCTGCTAAGCAACAAAGACATATGAATATATCCTTCGGAGAGCACGCTAGCCTCATTAGAGTCAATGATGTAACTTCTGTTATAAAACTGGTGCTGGCTTCACCGCCAGCCTTTTGCAAGAGGATTTTGATTCCCCAGTTTATCCTTAGTAAGAACTGCCCTGATTCTAGGAAGGGAGCAAGCGTTGCCGCCCTGCCTGCTTGCCCTCAGGCTCGCCACCAGCAGGAGGTGGTGCCTGGTGGGGAAACAAGCAAGCAGACACCCAGTTCAGTAGCAAAATGTCAGCCCGCTACAAAATACTACCCAAATAGGAATCTGAAAACTCTTTTTTAAAGAAACCACTGCTTTCCTGAGAGGTCAGACCTGTAAGACTGAGCTGCTGCATTAGTTCGGCCTGAATGTGGCACAGATACACTGAAGATGCTTCACCTTACGCATCTTCGTGCTGAATTTTCAAGATAGGCTGTAAAGCACATCCAAAACGCGACACTGAGCAGCCCGGGGGGTGTTTAGCCCCGGGCACAGTCCTACAGCAGTGCTACTGCTTGTGCCACCGTTGGGCAGCACCACTCCCCCGGCACCTCTGTAACACCACATTGAAACATCTGAACAGCTTCAAATAGCCACTAGTGAACGTTCAGGTGTCTTCTGTGTTCCATTTCCTGACTGTGACAGTGCTTAGTGAATTTATTCAGACAAATGATGAATGAAACACTTGCAAACAGTAGGAGGATGACAGTGAGGAGCCTCAAGCTGTTGAAGAGCAATGGTCCATGCCACAACCCGAGCGCCTGCTCAGCACGACAGGGAAGGCAAAGGCTGACAGCGCCCGCACCACGGAGCAGCAAGCGGCCGCCTCACCATCCTGGTCATTCTTTTAACTATTTTTAGCTTTAATCTTATGACACCTCTTGATGGTGAATGCAATTAGCGAGCAGAGACTAACATCCTCCATTCTTTTAAAAATAGCCAAGCACGGAAGAAAGACTTAAGTCAAGCACGATGTGAACATGACAGCCTTCGCCTCCAGAGAGATCACATGGCTAAACACACCAGACCTAAATAAAGAATTGTGTAGGTGACTCTAAGAGGTTTCCGAACAAGCAGCAGGGTCCTGAGGGTGGACGTTTAAGCAAGAGGTTTAATAGAAAAACCTCTATGAAAAAACTTTAGAATCTTCTCTTTTACTTGCTCATTCCAGCCCCCAACACACATATTTCACCAAGCAGCAGCACTAAAAATGCTGTGATACCTGTGTGATTTGCACAATTCACGTATCAGTACGTAAGAGTTCAGTTACCAGCTGTGAAGATCATGTAAGGAACCGTACATGTGAAGATCATGTAAGGAACTGCAAATTAGGACCTACCGTGGCGCTAACCCTGAGCCTCAGAAGTGCCTCACGCCAGCCAGCGCAGAGACCTGCTGGTCTACCCAACAACCACAGCGCTGCTGGCCTGACACAGGCTTGGTGCTGCCAACCAGGCAAAACCCAGTTAATTAGAACAAAACAGTTCCATTTAATGTGTTTTTACACTGTTTTTTCTGTCTGCTAACACCGATCTGGAATTTAGGTAAGTTTTTTTAAATTTTGGAAAGCCATGTTAACCACTGTTCCCAAGAGTCTCTGAATTGAGGCCCCATCCCTGGAGGTGTTCAAGGCCAGGCTGGACGTGGCCTTGGGCAACCTGGTCTAGTGAAGGTGTCCCTGTCTATGGCAGGGGGGTTGGAACTCAATGGTCTTCAAGGTCCTTTCCAACCTAAACCATTCTGTGATTCCGTGATTCTCTGAAGTATCCCATTTTCACACCATAATTTAATAGTTACAGCAAAGGTTGTGATAACCACGTTCAGACTCTGAAGCCTCCTTTGAAAGGACTTCATTACTTACCTAGAACCGGAAGACAGGAATACAATTTCTTACTGTAATCACAAGCAATTAAGAGGGATGTAGGGAAGACAGCATTTGAGAAGCAGCCTGCTTTGATGACTGCTTTTGTTAACAGAAAGAAAAAGGAATGCTTTCTTTGTGCATTCCTTGTTGCTGTTGAATTAAATAGCAAGAAAACCCAAAGAAGAGCATGCTAGAATAGATCCTTAGAATCCCTTCAGATAACTGAATTACTTTTTAGATGCACACAATATTGTGTTAGAAAAATAAGACGGGGAAGTGATGAGCCTGAAAGTACCTGGTATTGAAAGCTCCTGTTGCATCCCAGACACCCCCTGGAAAGGTCCATCTGCAAAACTAAACGCACGTTATCACTGCTTCATTTAGACTCAGGGCACTTGTTGCACTCCTACACCGAGAGGCACAGAAAATACAGAAGTGAGTCCTTTTAAAAACATTTGCTTCAGGAAGACAAAGAAATCCCATCTCTGCCACTGCAGCAAACATTACAGGAAAAAGCACTATTGGTACTCCTGGGAGGAACCAGCCCGGAGAGCTGCAATTAGAAAGAAGGGAAAAAAAAAACCCACCACAAACGGCCAATTGACATATTTGTTTTCCAGACAGAAATACGTTTTTAGTGCAGCTTGTCTGTATTGAATGCAGTGGCGCTCCTACAGGGATAGGATCAGATTTATGTATTTTAGTGTTATGTATTAACCAAAATTTACACATAAACATTCTTTTTTTCCATACCACAAATTGAATAATTTGGATTGTAATTCTTCCTACTATTTTTATTTAAAGAGCTGATTGAGCAAGCGTGAGGGTCGCTTGGTTCAAGTCTGGATCTCTCATGTCAAGAGTGGGAACAGTGTTAGACCCTCACTTTCCCGCCTAAGTGCCGGAGGGGGAAAAACCCAACCGCCACAAATACAACAGTTTCCAAATTGCACAAAATGTTTATTGTTAGTCTAGTACATTCAATATCATATTGACTAGAATACAGTAATTCAAAATATTTTTGGCGAATTGAAATTTTTTAAAAACCATTTCAAACACTCCAAAAAGCAATGCCATGAAAAATTAACTTAAAATTAGAACAAATATATTCAAGCAATAGTTTCACTTCCGACTACAGAAAACCTTTACATGTATTTTAGTGGTTTTAACAGCACTGCATTTAAACAAAATATATGAACTCACAAAAAGTGGAAAATATTAAAATAGACACAATGTTAAAAAACTGAGGCATCCAGATGTGCGAGACCGTTGCACTAGGAATCACCTGCCCAGCTGTTCCACTCTTCCAGGGCAGCGGACTAGTCTGCTGGCGTAGTGCCACTTCTCCAGTCACCTGCTAACACCGTACAGCAATTCTGCTTCAATGCCTTAAGTTTAAAATTTGTCCCTCTTGCAAATTCCATATACAAACATATATATTCTAAAATATGCAACCCACCGGCAAATCTAGGTGCAGTATTAAACGGTACCTTGAAAAACTTCCCTATCTTGCTACTTATTGTTTGCAGACAGGCAATATCCAGAACAAAATCTGAAAAAGGCAACACGTTTTGGTTTCGTTTTTAAATACTGACATGAAAAACTGAGTAAATTAGAAAAAGGATAAAGTCAATCTTAATATAAGACATTCGTTATATAGTGGGACAGGATACAATTAGTGGACAAACAGTATTACAAAGACTCTTCTACATCTGGTCATTTAATGCACATGTTCTACAATCATGACTTGCTATCGCGTTTGGTTTTCCTGTACAGAAAGACAGCAACACAATTAAAGACCAGTTTTACTCGGTGTTAATTCCCAGAATGACAAGTGACACTGTCTCTCAAATTCTTCAAGCTCTCCTCCCCGAAAGGCCGTGCTTGTGAAGAACCCATAACCGCGAATGCAGAGCGGTCAGCAACTGCTCTGTACCCACCACTCAGACCAGGATTTCCCAACAGAACCACCCCACGGAAAGTTGGTGGGAACAGGTTCTGGCGGCCAATTCAAATCCCTTTGAAAATCCAAGCCTTAACATGACAGCACCGATATGGGTATACATATTTTGGAGAAATGGCTGACTCTGGCTCAGATGGGGCAACGTTAGCTCTCCACCTCCCTTAATACTGCCAGCCCTTGGGAAGTCAGCTTCCACCCCCCCCTTGGCATGGGGCAGGGCTGGGAATCTTGAGGAGAAAATCACAGTAACTACTTCTTTTAAAGCACTTCATTTCCATCATGGATAAAGCCAAATTAAGGTTCTGTTTAAGTGGTAGTTTAGATGAGCACAATACCACCATGTTAAAACTCAGCAGAATCACATTTAGATTTTAGTTCGTCAAAGTGGTTATTACAATTACACTTGTAATACAACCTTTGGAAGAGGTACAGTGTTCGCTTGTCAGTACAGTATGTGGAATGTAACCATTTCTTGCAAGATTTTGCAACATGAGTAACTGCATAGATGACAGTTGTGTGTTTTCAGTTCAACAAATGTACTTTTAAAGTTTACAAAAAACACAAAAAGTTTCTATAAAAGTCACATTATACCAAGATAATGGGTGGTAAAACTAGATTATTTGTCTGTGATTTGTGTTTAATAAATGACTAGTGGAAAGGTGGTAGAAACCAATTTCAAATCAAGAGAGTTACATTTTCGCTATTGCACTGACTTCACCTTTTCAATCACTAATTTAGAAAAATTCACATAGTTAAAAATTGTAAAATTAAACTAGAATACAAAATTTGTTTGTAAACATCAGGTAGCCAGTTCTACTAACATGGAATGGACTCTTGGTACTGCAGTACAGTATCTTGGTTATTTACAGCACTTGCCATACGATGGGCAATTGCAGGACACATACAACATCAGTTCACAGTAATTGTATTCAGAGAACTACCAAAGTCAGTGCAGTTTTTCTGTGCAATTTTCCAATTTCCCCGAATTCCTTAAGTCAAATAATACTGTTACAGAGGCCAAGTGCAGATTATTTTTCTTTATATATATATTTCTCATAAGTGACGAATTATGTCTGCAGGACTTCTGTAAAGGTACTTCCAAATGGCATAGTAATGAACAGCTGCTGCTGTGGCCACAAATACATGCCAGATGGCATGGGCAAAGGGAATGACTCCATCGCTCTTGAAGAACACCACACCCAGACAATATATCAAGCCTCCCCAGGCAACCTCCTGAAGTCCGTCGGTGTTGCTCTGTCAATTAACAAGGAAAGAGTATTTTATGTACAAATAGAAAGCGCTTTCTCCCCAAGAAAAGAAAGCTGGCTGTCAACTCAGAACATCTTGGATATGACAGATAGACAGGTGAGAAAACCAGTATATTTATATTACACTGAAATTTATAATAATATAGTTACATAGTATGTCTCAATAGCACTATAGGAGTAATAGTGGGATAACTCGAGAATTAAGACAAATTTGATGTTTTGCTCCATGCTTATTAGCAGAGCAGACAAACATGGAGAAAAAGAAAACCACATTACTGTGCATCAGTGCGAGTTTAACACAACTCCTACTACTTGGATGAAGCGTCCAGCAACGTTTTGGTATAGCACAGCATTCATGTGGAACAGTTAAGTACTAAAACTGGCATTGCCTTGTAGAGGTGTTGGATTTATATTAGCAGCAGAGAAGGTTATTCAAAGTTATTTAAAATGTGTAACTATAAATAAATAATAGTCAAAGTTTTGAAGCAGACAAGATGGAGTAGGATGCTTTACAGACACAGCAAGCAACCTTTTTTTAAAAAAAAAACCCAAACAAACAAAACAACCAACCACCAATCACTGAGATCAAGTGTCCCAGATACAGTGCATCAGTTTGATACAGTTCAACTACTTCTTGACTTTTCAATTTTCCCCCTGCTTTGCTGATAAAAAGCAGCCTCTAGTAAGAAGCAAAAGTCTTCTAGCTTTGTTGCTCATAAGTAATTTTGAAATGGGCAAGAATCAATTTACTTCCCCCATCTTGGTCCAGACCACAGAATCAATTGATTAGATTTTCCAGAGAGCTCTTATATATACACCAAGATAAAAGGACATGTTATCAGAAGACCATTCCACTTTCTTAAATAAAAGCTTCTTTCCCAACCGTAAGTGATAAGTGGGTATTAGGTAAGTTCATAAATAGTAAAATATAGAAACATTCCTTGACAGGCTGAGGTACTTCACATCTTTGTCATTTTTACTAAAATGGAAGCAATTGAATTGTTCTGTCCAATATCCTTTCAGAAGCGAGGGTTTTCCGAAGTGAAGTTTAGAACCTAAGCTCTTTTTTGTTTAGACCCTGTGGCCCCAATTCAGCACAACAAAGCAGCATTTCACCGAATGTAAACTATAAACCCAAAATATAACTGACTACATGTCGTTCTTCTACAGAGAAGATTTACAATCATGGTGGACTAAAATTAACATCTTTTGAGAAGAAAGAGAACTGCACTGGAACTTACGCTAGTTATAAAAGGAAAGTTTGTGTGTTTGTAATGTTAATAGTCACATTCCTTACCATGGATGTCACTACCAGAGCAGGAGAAAATCCCATCGCTAAGTAGAAAAAGAGTTCAACGATCTTATACCTAAAAAGGAATGATTTTAGTCATTTAAGGAGGTGTACAAGAGGATGAATATTCCCTTCAACAGTAAAGAAAATATTTTAAATTTTATGTTAGTATGGGTCCATTAAACTATTCCAGAAGCTTTCCATACAACCAATATTTTATGATAAAAATAAAGCTAGTATTTATCTCTGCATTGTACAGTTGCAGGCAATACCTTCTTCGCTAAATACTGTCTAGATACTAGTGCTTAATGCAAATAAATGTAAGAATAACATTGAGGCAACTTGTATTTTCTTATTTGACAAGAACCTCAGTAGCTCATCTCCAAAACAAAAAAGTTGAGTCTTGCGCCCTGAGGGTAAGTAATGACAGCCGGCTCAAGAATTCAAATCTGAAACTCATGGACTCACATCTCAAAACAAAACCAAGCAGCTAGCTGGAGTCAACACGCATCAGTATATATAAACAATATAATGTTGCAGTGTAATCTATACACATTGCTACAAAAACAGGGGCATTAAAAAAGCTATCATTTCAGCTGGTTTCTTACCTTACCCACTCTCACGCCTGCTTTAAAGTTTTAGAAGTGGATACTTCCCTCTCACCCCTTTAAGAGAAGGCACTAATATAGCCTAAAGACATATTATGACAGAGTGAATACAATTATCTTCTGACAAGATGTAAGTTTGCATCACTCTCATCACAAATTTCCACTGTTTCAAAGCTCTTATTTCAATGTGTGAAAGGCTGGACAGGAACACTCACAAAGCAAGAAAGCCCCCACCTTTTAATTTCAGTTTAAGGTTAAATGCAAATAATAATTCTTACTTTTCATGATAGAGAAATACATAAATGGTTCCTCCAGCAGCCATCAGCCAGATAAACCAACGCATGTGAGACGCTAGAGGTCCAAGCTCACGTAGATTTAACCTGGAGGTAAGAGGAGAAAGAGAGACAAAAGTGATGAATGAATAGACCATGCTGACACAAGAACAGTGGGGCTTGATAAAAACAAGGAAATATTCACAGCTATAACTTAGGCATGATGGAGGAGAAGACACTTGGACGTTCTATACATAGAGAGGCAGAAGGTGTGTTTGCATTGATGTGAGGGAAGCATAAACTGGGGTATGTGGAATATAAATAAATTACTTTCTGCTGTTTTCTAATATTACTTTCTGTTCAGCAAGTCCCAGGAGATTATGTTGCATTTCATAATGTAAAATGCGGTCAATTGCATCTAAGACAATACCTATAAATTTTGGAAAGCCACAATGATAAACTGTTTATATTGGAAAAAGCCTTAAATCTGAAGCGCAGCTGCAGTATTCTTACCATGGTGCATATGATGCCGCAATAAACACATAGATCATCATTCTGTCACACATGTGAAAGCAATGCTCCATTGTCCTAGTGAGAGAGAGAACAAGTCATCAAGACAGATTTTTGGAAAGACTTTTGTATCATCTCAGTTTCCTGACACACTTCAGAACCACTTTGGGGAAAATACCATCAGCTCCATAACCTCTTAAAACCATTTGGAAGACTGTCCAGCTGACTTATAACCTCAGGAGGTCATAAGTAAGACACATAAGAGACAAAAGCTCTTCCATTCCTCTCCCCTTCTTCCCTCCATCATGGACCCTGCTCTCTGGCAAGGAGGCAGAAAGCCTCCAGAAACTGTGGCTATTTAGTGACTATAGGTTAAATCCTATTTATGGCCCAGAATTATAATAGGAGTCATAATGGGACAAAACCAATTAAATAAAATAATATCTTAAATTTTGCTATTGTTGCCTTGCTCCCAAGGAGGCTTTCTCATAGTTACCTGCGTATTCCATTATAATTCTCTTGGCAAAATTTGTGTTCAAAGTATTTGAGCACGCCATAGTCCCAGACAGCATTCTCATTTTTGCAACGGGTTCCTATCCTTCATGCACTTCGATTATGTTTTTCCTATGCAACTTGTGGATTAAGACCAACTAGGGCCTAGAAAACCACATATTTTCTGTGGAAAAAGCACTGAAGTTTATTTTATATGAGCTTGACTCGCTATTTCTTCCAATAGAATCAAGGGTGGTTTTTCCATGATTCAGTACAAGGTACCACTCCAGCCTTCTGTAAAATCACGGTTTTGACTGAGAAACACAATGGAAAAGCATTGCAGAACACGAAAATAAAACATCTTATAGTGATACCTTAAGTGACTCTTTTTCCAAGAAACAATATGAAATACTGTGGAGACAATGAAGAGCGCACAGAGCCCCACGCCATACATCCATGCTGTTATCTTTTCCCATCGATCATCAGAAAGCCGGTGGAGGAGGGCACTACCCACAATGGCAGGAACAATGAGGAACTAAGAAGACAAAAGGCCATTGTTAAGTCTTTACTCGCAGCCAACGTAGCTACTACCCACAGTACAGCAACAGCAGGGCAGATAATACTGCAATATGCCATATGAGACCATACGTATGACATTTGATAGCACACTCATAACAGGAACAAGTTTTTCTTCTAGTTGTATATTGACACAGGAGCATCAAGACTTCCACAATGTCCCAGACATCCAGCTTGTACCTGTTTGTGATAAATTTCACCTCACAGGACAGACCAAAATAAACTTAAATCTCAAATGAAAAAATAAAGCATTTGGAAGTATGTAGTTAAATAGAAGATAACTAAGAAAAGGCTTTGCGGAACTTGGGGTTTAGATATCATAAATACATTAGCTGCAAACTTCTTTTGTGAAAAGATTCTTAATGCACAAAGTTGACATTCTTTTAATGCAGCATATCCGAGTCTGTTTTCCTTACCACCTCCCTCTCAAGCAGATTTAATTCAGATCTTCCAAAACAACCACTATAAGATCATCACGATGGAATCAGCATGCTATCTAACAAGTGGGACACAGGCTTCATATAGATTTAAAACTCCACTCCTTTCCAGAATAAATTACGTCATGTACCTTGTCTCATTCAGAAAAAAAAACCAACAACAAACTGGGGGGGGTGCGGGGTGTGTGTGTCACATCCAACAAGTATTTAAAGAAAAGAACCTGCTGTCTCATGCAGTTCTACCCATCTTCTTCTACTATGAAGGTGCATCTTTGTCAGCCTTCTAAGTTAAAAACTCCACACAAGCTCCCTTCTAGCCCCTAAGGGATGTCTTAAGATGTTTGAATTGTAAATAAGGTTAAATTCCTCTTAGTTTAATCTGAGTCTCCCATGCTAAACAATAAAGCTAGGAACAAGTAATGTTTAAACAAATCTGGCAACTCTGCTTTGCATTACAGGTTTGATAGCTCAGAGTGCAAAGTTCTGGTCTAGCCTGCAGAGTCTTTGCCCTTTATCTACTTCCAGACTAGAAGAAATTGAGGCTCTGATCACAGCTACAGTTGAGAAGATGCAGAGTATACCGAATGAATCTGAAAAGTAGTTGGGTTAATTCAGAGAGTTAAAAAAAAAGTGGCTTTTTCTTCTGGCTTTTGAAGTACATCAACTGTAGCTTCATTACTATTTTATCTTCTACATTCAAGCCAAAAGCTGTGGAGCCATGGAAATGAAAAGTATGGTATTCCTATATCCACAGCATTGGGACCAGAGGTGAAACACTTTCCGAGTTTTGTAATGAGACTATGGAAGTTGACCTCATGCACTTTAAGGCCAAAAATAGTCTGCCAGTCTGGCGTCTCATTTATCACAAACCATAAATTTCCATATACATATCCTGGACAGCCCTCAAATTCAAGAGAGGTTAAAGTGTTTCACTCCTCAGGAGATTAGTCACTCCTCTTTTCCACATATGGCATGCAGCTTAAAGTGTGGCTGAAGCCCTTGGGACAGCAAGGAACTGACGAGATGTGGCAGTTGTTTCATTTAGATTTTGCAGGAGACAGGAAGATGCTAAGCTCCAGAAATAGTTTTTTTCAGCTGTGCTTCTTTAAGCTGTGCAGTCATGCTGTATCCACATTCAGTTTCCTGCCCGATTTCTGGTGCAAATTTCAGTTTTGACTATACTTGACAGACAACTTAAAGGTTTCAGAGAGATTATGTACATGCAAGTGTCACAAACACAAGTAACTAGGTAAAATAACAAATCCCTACTAATTCCCTACTAAAAGCCTGGGTGTGAGCTACTCAGAGATTCTGCCCGGAGCTCTGACTAGGACCATTTTACAGGAAGGAAGACCTCTTTGGAAAGCAGATTTAGATATTACACAGAACAACTTGCCTTTCTTACACTGATATCCCAGCTTTTTACTGGTCTACTAAAATAAATATTTTACAAAATAAGCTATGATGCATAATGCTCAAATGGGCCACAGAGTTTGCTGTCAATATTTTTTTCCAATAATTATTGTATATAAAGTTACAGAGTTAAAACAAATAAATTCTCTTATCAACTCTTTCTTTGCACCTTCAGAATGAAGAATACAGCTACAAAGAAGTCCATGGATGAAGAGCTGAATTAATCTTTTTTCTGCCTTGTCCTGGCTCTGAAGAATGATTCTACTTCTCACAGGGGGGAAACAGCACTATACTAACATGAGAAGGATTTATTGTTTTTTCTAAGTATTCTATTTGGAAACGTTTTCCTTCTGTGCCTGATATGCATCATGGGAACAGTTAGACTAAACAAGAGATGTTTTATTACTCTTTTTCTGACCAAAAATAGTTATACGAAAGACAAAATCCAGAAATTACATCCTGCTGTTCCAGCCAACTGGATAGAAGTTCTTTAGATACTAATGCCATACCAGATAACATATGATAAAATGGACTTCTTTATATCTAACATCCATCTTACAAAAGAAACACGACTCTTTAGTCAACAAGACAGATTTTCCCATGTTCATTTGAAAAAAAAATGTCTAGTGCAAGAATTGCGTTTTAATTGTCAGAATGGAGAAGCAATCAAACAGACCTTTGAAAGAAGGGGTATTTGCCAAAAAAGTAGTCAAAGAATCAGAACTAATAGAATGAGTATGATTGTGCCATGCCACTTTACAGCAACGACATAGCATTTCTAAGTTGCCAACGTTCCCAGTAATAAACCTTGCTACAAGTCACAAAAAGTTTTAGGGTTTTTTTGCATCATGCATTGCTTGCATCATGAAGTGCAACTCTTCCAAATGAGTATTATCAAACCCACCAACTTAATGTACTATGAATAAAACCAGAACTGTGATGCTCCAAATTTACTAATTTTAGCACCTTCACTAATACTTGCTAAATCAGAAATGGCACTGGTAGAGAGGTTTACAGAACACGAGAGTAGGCAACAGTTTCATTCAGTTTTCTGGAGAAATGCCAGAACAATTGAGAGCATGAAGTCACAAGACCCTCTGCAATAAGAAGGAAGACAAAGGTTTAAAATGTATTTATTTACAGCTATAGGCAGGAGTCTTTCAAAAGAGACTTGGGCACAATCCCAAGTGTGATGTATTTTGGGAAACCAACTACCACAACCCTGGAATTTCCCTGAAGCATGCCTGATCAGGTTTACAGCTTACTGTTTCAGCATCTTCTTTGTGCCTTAAGTCTTTTTGCAGTGGTTGCTATTTGTGACAGTTTTTTTTCCGTATTTCTGTAGACAACCTCTCCCATAGAGCCTTTTAAAAAAAATCTGTTAAAAATTTTGCTTTTGTACATACATTCATGCCAAATGAAGGTATTTTCTTTGCACACAAGGCTATGCAGGTCACATAGTCAGCAACAATGCCCTCTGACGCACAAGCCACTGTAGCAAAGCATGATGTTATTGTTGTGACCCCATGTGCCTTTCATTGAGAGGGAAATACTATCAGCATAAAGATGGTCCCTACACTTCCTCTTCGGAAAGGGAGACAATGGAAAGACCAACAAAGCAGCCCAAATCACAAGTGACGCCTAGAGGGAACCATGAAGGACAGTGTCCATCTGACGCTGCCTGCTCCAGGACCGTAGCCCTGAAGCCAACTATGGTGTCTTCCTGCTCATTGATTTTCTCTTCTCAAATAAGGAGACACACATCATGAGTGGGAAGCCTACTGGTAACTTGAGTTGTGCAATACACAGAGAGCAGAGAAACTGCTAATATCAGTGAGGCAGGATGAGGACATTTTCATCATAAGAGTCCTTCTGAAATTTTGATGACTCCTTCTTCCATGCTCAAATGGCCTGGTAAAGGCTCCAACCCTCATTTTTGAAATATTTATACTTCTTTTTTCCATGCACTGCACAACTAAAGACTGGAATGGAGACTATAACTTATTCTAAGAATAGCTCCTTCTTTTAAAGTTTGAAGAAACTTTTAGAACAGTGGAAAGCAAGCCATGTCGTAATTCTGAGGTTTTAATGCAACAGACTATATCTTTTGTCTGATAAACCTTATGTACAGTAGAAAGTTTCACAATGAAAGAGCCATCCCCCCCCTTAGATCTAGCTTACCTTACAACTCAAATTCTTATAACTCCTGCTTCTCTCATGCACTGTTTCCTTCCTGTTCTTCTAAACACAGAGCAGTCTTTTCTGTCTCTGTATTCAACTGCTTAGCTGCCCTTCCTGTCTCCTACTGTCTAAAGACAAGTCAGTGCTTCATTTAAAGCTAAAAAAAAAAAAAAAAATCAAGACATTTTAAATAGCCTTACTAGTTGGAAATCTGAAGATACTTTACTATGCTACACGAAGTTGCCTTTTAAGTATTGTAACAAAAAGCTGTGCATGGGATTCTGTATCCCCATTTATTGTTGAGGTTTGGGTTTTTTGTTTATTTGGGGTTTTTTTAGCAGCTGCCTAAACTGACTACTGTGTATTTTTACGTCAAAAAACAGATGGGATACCTACTGAGGAGTACAGCCATGCTCGTAAAATACAAGCTGACTACTTTCTGAATTATGAATAAAGATTTGAATATATGGAGAAGCATTGCTAAACTCTGCTTTGTAGAAATTAGATCAGTGTCTAATTGAAAACTCATACTGTAATCTAGCAGCAAAGACTCAGCCACTTGACCATCTAACAGTTAGTAAAACAGAGGAGAAGCAAGCATCGCCCCCCAGCTTCTTCTGTGTAATGCACTGTGCTTTCCCAGATTAGATTCCTATTTGAAGGCTTTAAATTTTGATTAAAAAGTTATTTATTGCATACAATTTTATTTAAGGAGCAACAATCCCTCTTTTATACTACACTTTATTTTCTTCCAAAGGGTACGTTAACAGTGCATAACCCCAAGCTGTTAACTGTTCATGGGAGGTTTTAGCACATACTTTGACTGTTCAGAAAGGAATTAGACAGCTTCACCAGAAACAGCAGCGTACCAGAAAATACTGATAGGACATCTTGGCTGTAACCTACTGCTAACAGGCAGGAATAAGACATGCCTGTTTTTCAACTAGATGAAGGCTAGAATTGCTAAGGAGTACAGCAACTTCTGCCAGATATTTTGAAATCTAACTTTTTGGCCAGAGTAAACAAGATTTGTACAAGGATTATGAGATAAACTACATATTTGCGCTAACTAACAGAATGTTGCTTCATTCTCTAGACAAGTAAGCGTATATTTACATAATGCTGTACATGAGACCCCTGGCTTCAAAACACATAACCTTCAGTTTGCTTTTCTATATGTAAAACAGGGTGATTTTGTTTTTACCAGCAACAGAGCTGTATATTGGTTATAAAATATTCACAAAGGATCCTTAAGAACAGAGCTCTTTCTAGAACTGAAGAGTCCCATGCGCTACCTTGAACGTTCGTGTCTGTAGCTCACAGACTCACTGGAGATAAGAGACTGAGGACGAAGTCAAACATACTTCAGATATTTGGAGTTAAACAAGGGTTTGAGAAGCACAAGCTGCTTTTATAAAAGGGCAAATGCTATCTTAAAAAACAAACACACACATTTTTAAGTCCTTTTCAAAGTGCCAGACAGCAAATTAAACTTCCCAATTACAAAAAAACCCACACAACTGCTTTCCTTATTTTGTATATATTGTATATTCAAATCTAGTATGGGTCCTGACATTATGAAAATAAGGACAGACCACGTTTTTTACAGGGCAGTCAGCATTATTAGTGACTCTTTCAAAATAGCAATTTTTTTTAAGAATCGATTCATAGATATTCAGTATGAGAACTAAGCCATTCCAGCTTTTCTAGCTAATATCCACATGATAGTCTTATAAAGCCTTCCACTTCTAACATGAATAAATCTTCATTGGACCTGTAGTATACAATTCACACAATATTATGTCAGCACAACACTGGGAAATCTGCCTTGCAAGACTAACTAGTATAGGCTCATACTCACTTTATTGTAATCATCCTTTGTCTGGGACAGAGGAAAAACATCTAGTTAAAGACACATAACTTTGGTGAAAATGAATCTTAGGAAGCATCTGGAGCTTCCAGGGATTCAGATCAAGGACTAGTGATTACCAGTCATCTAATTAACATTACATTTTCTGGTCTGTTATAGCTGAAGCTTATATAACAAAACCAGAGAGGCTGTAAATATGAATATACTCGGGCAAAGGTAAGCATTTAGCCATCCAAACCCACAAAAATTTACCAAAACTTCTGGTTTACCAAAAAAAACCAAAAAGGGTACTTACTGCATGTGTGTAACAGTTAGCAGCATGCTCATAGCAAGTGGGTTTGTAGCGGCTGTTTGCTGGAGCTGGGTGGTTCATGAACCTGTTGAATAATTAAGAGGTATTTTTAGGAAAGTTAATAAACCATCTCTTTGGAGTGTCATGAAGGAATACCTCCAACCTAGGAATGTTAAAATTATAATTACAGTCATGTTAAAAGTAAAAGTTATTTAAACTCTAAGTTCCCCCAGGTAAGTTCTCTTAACAGAAACATCTGATAAATAAATTTTATGACTGTCTGTCACAGTGGATGGTTATCCTTGATCAAGGCTTTGCATACAGAAGTCAGACCCCCTCTTCTCCAACAGCTTAGTCAGATGAAGCATGAACCATGTCCTATTTAAATTACATAATAGGAACTCAAATCATTCTTGAAATAGTGACTTCATCATGCTGCCAAGGGTCACTCTTCTTTGAAGAAGTTCTTGAAACTACAGAAATATTCCAGTTCTGTAACACCTCGGAATAAACCAACTTGAACATCGCCATCTCAATTCCTACAGCAAGCAGTCTTTGTGTTTGGAAGGTTAGATGGCTCGATTTTTCTTTGAGGCTAATCCTATCTTCTGTCTGTAAGCTACCCATTGCTTTGGTTAACTCCAAAAAGGAAAATTTTCAAGAGGCTTACCACAGAAGTTCCACCTTTTTCTCTAAGAATTTGCAAACGTTACCTAACAAACAATCAATCATACCAGACACAGTCTATGCAAGCCAAATGACATACGATGAAACTTGAGAAAGTTTTGAAAGAACTTGCCAATACAAACGTTGCATTTAACTATTTTAAAAAAACAAACACTTGAATTGTTTCTGTGAAACTACGCAATTTAAATCTGTGTATAAAAACCTCTAAAAAAGCACACATTTATATGCAACCAGTCAAATCAAAGTTATGAACTACTCCAGCTACAGTACTGTGTGTTATCCCAGCACAGTCTACTATCATACAAAAGTGATTCTCTTTCACTAATAAATTCCACTTTACTCCAGACTATTATAAAACTATGCATTGACAATTAGTCAGGTATCCAACAAGCCAGGAACAACTTCACAACAAATGCAGAACATGTCTGTGCATTCAGAACTGAGAGCAGCTTTGTTAGCCAGATTTATATGAAGAGTTTGTTAGACAAACTTTGGTCCTCCCCCATGTCCCTCCTGGTTTAAGTCAAAACCAGTCCTATTTTTATGACATCCAGAAAATATTGGCTGAGCTCAAGCCAGGGAAAAACAAACAAAAACCCCAACCAGAATCTTATCGTTTGAGTAAGCAGTTCTAGATTTCTGGGATAAAAGATACTTAGTTTTCCTGACTGATTAACTGGCTGATTTGTAAACAATTTTTTTCTAAACTGATCTATGACAATTTAACAGCATTGATAGAATAACACAGTGTCATGATCTCTCTTAAAATTATGGCAATTTCTAAAACCAGCTTCAACTGTTATTAATACAAAGGGTAAGAAAAACATGAATTTCATTCACAGATGCCAAGTATAAATGGTTGTTAGCAAATGAATAATTCCATGGGAGTTAATACATTGTTAAAAAACAGCAATTCTCTCATCAGTGAGAAATGACACCTTGCTCTCATCTCCAAGCGGATAATGACATTGAAGGCATATACGCAGGTGCACAGAACATTTGGAAAATTATTTTGTTGCCCAGTGCGTACAGGTCTTCAACAGCTGCTGAAGACCATCTCAGCACCCTCTAAAGATGGAACATTCAGATTATTCAGTTCTGCTTTCAAGTTCGGAAAATATTTAAAAATAAAAGCATCTGTCGGGTCAGTTGAGTGACCAGGATTAGACTGCCCTTGCCCAACTCCATAAATTCAAAGTCATGGGAAACCTTTCAGTGATTACATCTGGAATATTATTACATTTCTTCAAAGGCCACAGTGGTACCTTGGAATTCTCACAAGAAGTAAAAACTGAAAAAAAAAACCAAAACAAACAAACAAACCCAAAACTAAGGAACCAAAAGGAATAAGCTTATCCTCAGTGTTACCTTCACAATTTCTGTTGTTCCAAATTTCTATAGAGAGGACTGCTTTCCCCCCCCCACACCTTTTCCTTTTTATTTATTTAGTAGAAAAGATAACTGAATCTTTCTAAAGCAGTCACAACAGAGCATGGAGTCATGTTAGACTTTAGACAGAATTATGAACAAACACTTCAGAAAAGTCCATTTATTATTAGTACCTCTTTTCCTCACCAATTTAAAGACAGTTTTATTAGCAGTAAAACAGAACATAAAGACATTAACAAAGCTATCCTTTCTCTGTTATCTATACAAAGGGTTGGGTTATTTCCCCTTTGTTTGTGTCACACAGGAATGATGCAAATATTTGTCCATTTGTGTGGTAACTTTAGGCTGGCAAAACAGACACGCATCAGGTTTCAGAAAACTTCACACACACAAAAAAAAAAATGTTTGAAATGTTTTGTAACTATATACTTCAATTCTGATTATTTAATTTAAAAGAACAACAAAAATGCTTTAGTAACACAGCTGTTGAACAGAAAGCTTTATTGGACTCCCACAACAGCTGAAACTCGCTTTTCTTCCACCAGAGAGAGTTCTAGCAGAACACCACCACTAGCAATACCTTACCCATCCCCTTCACCTATGTGTTGATACTAATAACATCACCACCACTGTGTTTTGGCAGGAGAGGAAGAGTTAGACTTTACCTATACCTTAAAGAAAAGGATCCCGAAACACGCCAGTACCTAACTTTGCTGTACATATGACATACCTGCACCTCTCCTTTCTGACAGGCACTAAAGGCAACAGGCTGCCAGAGCCAGGCGACAAATGCTGGAGAACATTTGATCAGGTCACCACTCACAGACAACTTTAGAGGAAGGATTGCTTAAAAAGGAGTTGAACAGGGCACTAATTCCAGCCAATGCTTCTCTTGAGTTCGTTCTATTTCCAGTCTGACAGTTCATGTTTAACGTCTTAAGAAACAGACCTGAAGCTGGAAAATATCTGTTTTGGGATATTACGCTGAAGTACTCATCAAAACCAGGAAAAGTTATTTTGACACATACTGTTAAAAAAGTCAGTCATATACTCCTGTAGTTATCTATATGTCTGACCTTGCAATACGAAGTCAGAAGAATTTAGTTGCAGACTTATTCACAGTCTAGAGGCAAAAACTGTTCTGTTCTTTCTTAAAGATAAATAAATAAATAAACAAACCCCACAGCACCAACAACAATGGATGCTTTTTGTTTTCTTGCGCATGAATACTGCAACACAAGGACATTGTTTTTCCTCCTATCTACAGGTCAAGTTTGCCTCTTCTGAAAAAGATATTGTGAGGAATATAATCTCACCTTCCTAAAAGTGGAAACTCAATATATAGCATTCAGATGCTGTTTACTCCTAAATTAAGGCTCTCTATAACACAACCATTAAGGTTATTATCAAATGCAGGACAGTCTGATAAGGTCCCACTGAACTGGACTAGAAGTTACAGGAAACATCTTTAAGTGCAGCCTTTTGATTCTCCAATGTATTCTTTAATAGGAGCTCTAGTGAAACCAGAGTCATTTAATCAGGGGATATGCAGCATTACCTCACAAGAAGACATAATTACCTCTCCATTTAGGATGCTGACAAACCAAGATCTCTAATACAAAATATTCAATATCAGAATGTGAAATTTCTGAAATTAACAGTAACAAGTACTTGCAGGCAGCCATGAGAGCAGAATGCTTTTGCGCTGAACTGAGTTACGAGTTCATTTTCACAACTTAAATGCATTCTTGAAGCTTAAGATCTACTTGAGGCCAAGGAAGTCCAAGCTTCATAATTTCACAGCACGCAAACAACTTTGATGAGCACGCTCCCAATATAAGTGGAAAAGGGCTATTGAGAAAGAACTATGACAATTTAAAAGAAGAGAGAAGAAACTTATAGCCCTCTCTTTACACCCCTTGAACTTTGATCTTGAAACACTTCAAATATTTAAAATGTTAAACATATGGCCTGATCTATTCTTTGTGAGAGACCCCTGATCTCAAGTTCCTATTCATGTCCAAGATGCTGTATGTTTCATAATGATTCCAGAATTAAGAGAGCATAGTATTTGGGAGAGAAAGCAGGAGGAAAACCTGAGGGTTCTTAATGCTTTGTCTTTGCACGCAAACACAGCTCAGAAAAATAAATTATAAAATCCCAAATCTATAGCATGTATCTGTATGGCATTTGTCTGGTATCACCGCAAGCTTATACCCCAAACTGCAGAAGAGAAAAGTGCTTTTCAAATCTTGCCTTATTCTTGATTCCCATCTGCTGAATGAATTATTCTTTTAAGCATGAAGTAAAATGTCAGTAAAAACATCAAGCAGTGATAATAACCTCAAAGATCTGGATTTTTTAGTCTTTTCAGGAAGTACATTTCCTTTATTCAGCCCGAAAGGCCTCACACTTCCTCTTACCAGCTTAAAAGCATGTTACCCCTTTTTGTGTCTTTTTTGCTTGTGCTTTCCAGCAGCAGGAGAAGCCATTTAGACCTAATAAGCCACAAATTACAGCAGATGAGAAACAGCAACAAGGTGGGGATAACTCCACAAAAACAGAAGTAGCATACATTAAATGGGGCTACATATTTAGATACTGAAACAATTTTTATGTTGTTATCTAGACCCTTTGTTTTCGAGAGGAAAAACAAAACAAAAGAAAAATCGTAAGCAGGTCAAAACAGATCAGCACTGCATTTTCACAATGACCATTTAGGTAAGATTTTGAAGAGAAACAAATTGGTTTATAAAAAGCTTGCTTTCTTTGACCAAATTGGCAGATATTTCCTCTTTACAAATTCAGTCCATTCAGTTAAAAATAGAGCCATATTCCTCTCAACAAGGCATCTTCCTTCCTGGATTAGAAAATAGCTAGTTGTGGTTTGTAACTGTTCACATAATCTTTACTATCACTGAAGAACTGAGCCACAGACATAATTCAGATCAGTACAGAAGCAGACCTCTTATTTGGAAGTATCAGTGAAATCACATGCTGTGTAAAGGTTCGTGTACTAACAGCACGATAGTAAAAATAAAATGAAGTCTGCGACACTCTGAGAATCCATTAACAATTGTGTATCATACATAGATTACTCATAGAAAACAGTGTCTGCACATCCCACTGACCTCCCAAAAGGCTCCTCAACCTTCTGTCGAATACAAAAGGCAAAATTTCAGGTGAAGAGTGGGGAGCGCACAGAAGTCACATCAGGTGCTGCAGCACCCCCGCGCTCAGGCACAGGGTACCAGCCGGCGTGGCAGCCTCGGCACAGGCTCGTACTGGAACCACGGCCGACCACATTCATATTTTTCTCTCTTTCAGTTCTTTCAATCTTATTTCTCTTTTAGGACTTGGTTTTGGGTTTCTTGAGCAAGTTTCTAGATAGGGGAGCAGGACAGCCCTACAGCGGCGTACCTGCCGAGGGAAGCCATGGTGGGCACTGGTCTTACCTGGGAGTCACTGTCCCTCGGCCGCCGCCGGCCTTGCGTCTGCACTTTGCGCAACTGAGTACCTAAAGCCCACATACATACCCAATATTTACCCAAAAGCCTCAGCCGCGCTGGTACCAACCGACCCCCCGCGAGTAGTAGCAGCACCTTCGGTGCGTCCCGGGCGGCGATCGCGGCGCTCTGCCCTCTTGTGTTATATCTGGCAACTCTTGCAAAGAGATGGCCAGAGCCCTTGCAGTGGGGTCTATTCCAGCATTTCACTATGCCCTGTTTTCAAATGTTTTTCCTAAAACTTTCTCTCATTTGCAGAAATTTAAACAGGAATCTTCAAGTTTGAAGCTCTCTCTTCACAAAGTTGTTTGAAAACCCTTAGCATGTTTTTTTGTAGTCCTCTCTGATGAAATAACCTCATCTCTTTCAGTCTTTCCCAGGAGCTTGTGGCCTCTGGATCTCTGCACATTTGCACTCTTCTGGCCTCTCTCCATCATGTCCATATCTTCCTTTTTATTTTTTTTTTTTGGTGAGTGGGGAAGTTACAGAGTGTTTGCAAACAGTTGGTTGGGTAAAATAGAAGGCAAAACTGAAGAATTAACATTTCATTATTCAGCTAATTCAGCTTGTTCCAGGTGGCCCAGTGCCAGTTTAATGAATTTCTTGTAATTCTGATGGAATTGATTGGGAAGCTTTCATTTCCTGAATGTTGTAATTCACTTATTGTCTCTTTATTCTCTCCTGCTCAATTCTATAGTAT
Organism: Charadrius vociferus; assembly: GCF_000708025.1. Taxonomy (NCBI): domain Eukaryota; kingdom Metazoa; phylum Chordata; class Aves; order Charadriiformes; family Charadriidae; genus Charadrius; species Charadrius vociferus. The sequence goes on from NW_009647412.1 coordinate 29,064, forward strand.
TTACTTGCTGCTAGTTTTCAGATGGGATTTTTGAGTAACTGAGAATGGAACGAAGAGAACCAGCACAAGAAAGTGGAAATTTACTGGCTGTTCTGTTTCATCCCATCCCCACGGTGATTTATCTCTATCTTCATCTGCAAACCAGCTGCCCTCTCTAAGTCTGATTCAGTCCTCCTTGCTATTGTTGCAGTAATCTGGGACATAAGAAAACTTCTCTTGTGTTTTCTTGCTATCCTAAGACTGTTGAGGTTGTATCATAGCTTTTCCTTTGTGTCCGAAAACAAAAGTTTCAGCCATAGAAATAACCTGAACTTAATTTTTCTGTGTTTCATGAATTTAAATCTTTGATGGCTGTTTGCTGACCCCAGCAATCCTTATGGCTATAAATGAGAACAGAATACGGTCCTGCTTGTTTATAGAAAAAAAGAAAACCCACATGCTTTGGGCTTTCAGTGATGTTATCTTTTGGTTGCTGATCTGTGAGTGACAGGAGACAGTGGTTGAATTGCCATTGTCTCAACACGTTCACCCAAATAAGCAGGTAGATGAGGTCTCAGCGATTTCATCCTGCCTCTTTTTTAAACTCTAGAAGCTGAAAGAGCCCTTCCGCCGGGGGTATGGCGTAGGCTGACCGAGGCCCTGTCCCTGCCCTGCTTTGCACAGGAGAGCGCGGCAAAATGCTCCTCTGGCGAAGCTGTTGCACAGAGCTGCGCGTGGAATAATGTCTTCTGCTCTAAATCGAGGTTACAGTGGCCGCACTGCTGTGGTAACCCGGCTAGCTGTCTTCCGAGTGGCCCCAGCTGTAAGCCATAGTAATCTTATCTACTAAAACCAAACTTTTCCAAGCAAGGGTCGTTTTACTAAGTGAAGTGACCATGTCAAGCGTGTTTCTGTAAGATGAATGGGGTGTTGCCTTGTATAGTACAAATCAGGGCACAAATCAGGAGAATATTAAATTCTACTCAAGTTTCTGCCTTCTAATCTAAGATCTTGTTTACAATGGGATTTTGAACGGTTCCAGCCCTCAACAAAAGTGATTAGTACAGGCACACCACAGCAAACCACTGGTTTAGACAAATAAACTATATCCGGCATCAACATCTTTTATGGTAGGACTGAGACAGATGGGATCTGCTGCTGCCGTGGTTTGTAAGTCACCTCCCCAGCCGAATGTGTCACCTCTGCCAGGTAACCACCTCCACCACAGGCAACAGAAGGAAGTGAGTTGGCTGTCCGTCAGGCTAAATCTGACTTTTCTTGGCCCTTGGTCCCTTTTACTAACTCTTCCTCCATGCCAGGAGCGAGTGAACGATCAGGTGGTAACAGCTTTGTAAACTGCCACGGCCATACTTGCCCCTGGGTTTCTCTAGTTTCAGGATGGAATAAGCTCTTCTGGTACAAATTGCAGATTTTGTTCTCCAGCAGGGGCTTGCAAGGATGGTGGGGCCGGGCCAGAAGACCACTGGAGACAGCCCGTTGCTCAGCTTTGCTCAAAGGGGAGGGTAGAGTTTGTTGCTGGAAAGGAGAGCTCCTGAAATGCAGAGCCAAGCTAGTGCTCTGAGAAATGCTTCCATTAATCTCAGTGAGGTGTATCACTGTTAATAAGTTGGTACAATCTGTCATCTGATATAACAGTGTCATTGCTAATAAAGTTTCATATTGCTTATGTTATCTGTTAATCCAAAAGGAGCAAAGTTTGAGGACACCGCTGAAGAACCCAGCCACACATGCATGGCTGCATTTGAACATCTGCAGCTTCAGTAGCATTCCAATAGCACAGCTTTATTTCGAGGTAGAACTTGTGGTGGCGCAGCTACCTTCCTGCTCAATACCACACACTCATCCTTGCATTCCTCTGACTGCCCCAATGATTCACGCTTTCAGGCTGTAAAAGTGTTCAGGAACGTGTGACATTATAGACACCGTGACTGGAAGGCCGGCTGCTTTGTGGTTCTGGTGAAAAGCTGGACGGACTCCTGTAAAATGAATCTGCTGAAACCTTCAAAGGCTCTCACAGAAGCACTGAATTTTGTCTCCATCTTCTCGCACTCCCTTTGCTCCTCTTTGACTCTTTTCTCTCTCTCTTCCCCAAGCCACTCTCATTTTCATTTCCTTCCCTGCTGCCGCTGACTTTTGATCTAGACTCTACTGGCAAACGTGTCACAGAGTTTTTCTCCTCGCAGTTTTCAAAGCCTGTTTTCCCCCCTTTGTTCTATGGTCACAGATCTCATAAACTGTGAGATCTTTAAAACAACAATTGGTGTAGCTTCCTGTTGCCGGAGCATCAAAGATTTACAGATTCAAGATAGAGTTAAAGAATTACCATTTTAAACTTGTTTATTTTGAATGAAAACAAGAACATTCAAATCATGAAGCTTGACTGTGGAACCAGGCTAAGACGACCACCAACCATCATGACAGCAGTGATCAGACTGGAAGATTTTGAACGGAATGTCTGTCTCTTAAGGAGACCACTAAATTACTCAGCATATATTGTTGAAGCAGTCCTGACCAATAACATCCTTTTAGTAGCAGTGACTCTTGTTGAACTCATCTTTGTAATTGCTTTTTATGATCTAATGAATCAGAATGCCTTAAAAAAAATCACAACCAAAGAAGCCCCTTATTATGGACAAAGTAACCATTAAATCTAAATCCTAAAAACTGGCATTAAGCATACAAAATTAAGGAATAAAAACCTTATTAGTTTGATTACTCTTAGTTACAAAGTATGAAAGAAAGAAACCCAAATGTCCATTTGATCAAAAAAAAAAGTTCTTAAGACTAGAAATATGTCATAGTGAGCTCAGCCAGAAATGTGCTCTAATAGATGAGTCAGGGTTACAAGAAGATGGAAGAACATTCCTTATGGAACGTGTTCCTGCTGTGGGGCACTATCACGCAGTGCATTTGGAAGAAGGAGCAATGTATTGAAAATGAACAGCCAAGGGCTCATTAATAAGAAATTTAACCTATTATTTTTTCATTGGGCAAAGAGAATTTAGTTCTGATGAGGGCCGTGAGGTGTTTGTAAAATGGATTGTCCAAAATGAACTAGGCAATCCCAGTTTGGTACCTAATAGAAGGTGTTTGCATAGCAAATCTGTTACTAATTGCAATTCTTGACAGTCTCAGCAGTGAAGTCAATGAGTACATGAGCAACATGGTTTGCCCTTATTATTTCTAGGTCAAATTTTACCCATGCGGAATCTCCTGCCATTCCTTCACAGGCACTATCTACTTGTCTAGGGACAGAGGATTTTGTACTCCTGGACTATTTATGAGCATTAAATTGACACACACAGACATACGTAATTTCTGAACCAGCCATAAAATGCTTTTATGGGATTATGCAAATAGGGACACGAAAGCGGGGTCTGTAGCTTTCACTGCATTGCAAAATTGTCATGGGTTGCACAGATCTGTCAAATGAACAGGCAGGTCTTGCTAAAAGCTTCCTTTTCCCCACCCAGGAGGAAAATTTAAGTGCCGCATAAGATGTCAGTGGTGAATGAAATTCTGTCAGGAGGTTATATTAATAAAACTAAACATCTCACACAAAAGCTGAGTTTCTTCTACCCATTTGGCACAGACAAGTTCTTATTATAAGCCCGCACAATAACTAGTCTCCTGATTTCTTAAATAGATAACAGAGGAGTAAACATTTGTAGGCAGCTCCATGGCTGCCAAAACGGATGTATCGGTGACAAGCCATTGCTAATGTTCCCAGGTACTTACTTTTTGGAGATGCCAGTGGCGACAGGCTGACTTTGGAGGCAGCAGGGCAGCAGGCTGTGGCTCGGGAAGCCCTCAGCCAATTTAGTGCAGCAGGGAGGGAAGCTGAGCAGCGCAGGGCCTTAATGAGGCACGGGAAACAAGTCTGACAGGCGAAACTCCTCTCCACTCCCAGTCTACACGGGAGAATAAATCAAGCATTTCTGGTAAATAAGGGTGGAGATAAATACCCTTCTGTCTTCTTTTGACTGCATAACAAACAGGTTATGAGGATCTAGCCTTCCTCTCTTAGGGGTGTTCATGATAATGGTGGAAGGTGATGGTTTCACTAAGGTTTGATTTAGAAGATTTAGAAGTAAATTTCCCTTCCTTATATTTAGAGAGCTAATTCTGAAGAAGGCACGGTTGTAACTGACTGACTGCTTCATATCTGTCTGTGGCTATGGAAGAAATACATTCTAAAAAGACCTTCTTGTCTGGTAAAATGTAACTTACTGATACAATTTTTGAAGCAAATTCTATTTCTTCTTCAAATTTCTAATACGGAAATCAGTTTTGCAATAATGTGGAGTGTAAGAGCAGGACAGCAATAAGTCTCAGGTAAGCCCAAGATAAAACATTGTGTGCTCTGCTTTGGGCACAAGGTCACGGTTAAATGCAAGCTGTGGGCTGCTCTGGAGCACTGGGGGGAAAGCTTGAGGTCGTGCTCCCTCTTAGCATGGCCTCAAACACGTTTAGGCTGTATAGATCAAGTAGGCAAATCAAACCAGAGCCCTTCAGAGAAAGGTTTGGGCTTTCTTAGCGTGTCTGAGGACATGTGGCAGCAGAGCTACCTTGTGAAAAGCTGTGCTCTGGGTCTGAACCAGGACAAGGGTCCTGCAGGCAGCATGGATGTAGGTCTTTTTTATTTTTTTTCCTTGCTGCAAAGTGACCCAGATTTCTGCTTTATCTAACAGTCTTTTTTTAGTCGTGTGAAGGAGAAGCATCTCACTGAAATGCGTGTCAATGGTCTTGTGAAATGAGCACCTCTCCCTCTCTCAGCCTTCCCCCAATCTAATTAATAAGGTCATCCCACTGAAGACAGGCTTATAAATAGCTTTCCAAACACTAATGGAATTAGTTCTGGCCTGGACAACTTTTCCAGGGTGACACGGGTATCTAAGAAGGGCTGACTCCTTGGCATATACAGCCATTTGCAGTGGAAGCATTGAAACCTAAACATTTACCTGATGTCACAGCGCTCTTGCTGCCAGCATTAAACCTGAAATGGGATTACAGCATTACCCAGTCATATAATAGTGAAGATCTACTGCAAGTAAAACAAGTGATTTTAGAGGCACGTGCCTTGTATTAGATTAGATTAGGCTGGATAATGAAATTACAAGTTCTGCTGAATGTTTCCCTTTTGTCAGTATTTCTGAGAAAAGTGTATTTTTCACGGCCACAAACCTACAAGATTTCGTGGGGACAATAAACAGTTACCTTAGGGAATAATACAAAAGTACTTCAAGTCAATAGGAATCTTTAACACGAGAGCAATTAACAAGAAATGAGTAGCATAGCTCTAAACTCTCAAAAGAGAGTGATGTTTTAAAATTATTTGACTATTTAAATTACCTGTGAATCGAGCCATTGAACCCCTTTGAAAGCAATGGCTGAATTATTAACATTTTAAAATTTGGTGTGAGTCTGGAATTTTATAATAAAAATAAAACCTAAATATATCATAGAAAATGTAAGTGCCAGTTGTTTAGAAAACTTAAACTGAAATGCCAAGAGAATAGATGTTGGTTGTTCACTGATTTAGCAACTTCAAATCAATGAGAGTTGAGCTCCTAAACAAAAGACAGACATGAAATTATAATTTGATTATCTATGTGACTAATGAAGTTTAATTGCATCTTCAGGAAAATAATGGAGAAACATTATTTTGCAGTCATTTGGTCTGTGTATCAAATAATAGTCCTGCCATGTACTTCATTTCCAGCAGTAAACAAAATTACATAGATTTCAAAATGCATATTGAGAAAACCAAAGAAGATCAAATTTTATATTAATCTATCTTTTCAAACAAAGGAAAATATGAAAAGGTCTTTTTTTGAAAGTTGCTGAGATCCCATGGCATCCTTGATCCTCAAAGCACATCTTCTAATATACCAGTTGTTGACACTGTTTCAAAAACACCGATATTTATTCCTTGTTTTGATTAGCAAACTTGGGTTCATCTGGATTCATGATGTACCTCAAATGTATTTAAATCAGTAACATTTTCTGGTACAATCACGCTGATTTATTTGTTACAAAGAGAACTTTCTGTTGAAGTGAAAAATCAAATTCCTTATTGTTGCATGTTGTGCATTCAACCTTCTCCTTAGATGAAGGAGTTGACACAAGGGCAGGAGGTGCTTTGTGTATCTGAGACAAGATCGCATCTTTAGAGAAGGAGGAAAGAAGAGCAGCACTTGTCAGTCTCCATACTGGCCTTGGACCAGCTGCACAAATTCTGAGTCATCAGATGAATCAAGTCTGTTAATGACTACAGAGAACTTTTACTTCAAAAAATACAGAAATATCCTGCTTTCAGATATTGATTCTGTAGTATGTCCTTCTGGGAAGGTTTAGTCGTACAGGCTTGTTTAGAAATAACAAATCCCGGGGGTTTTGGCATTTAGTAGTTGCACCATAAAAGAAGATGATCAGGGATTTTAGACTGCTGGTTATGGCTGAATGGCCCATAGGCCTTGGAATATCTGTCTGTTCCTCCAACAGAAATCAGTATGTAATTTAAGCTAGCGGGCAAATAGGAATTTATTAGAAGGCCATATAAAGGTAAAATTCTCTCATAAAGAGAATTTTCTACAAAAGGTCAAATCAGGACAACCTGACTCCGGAGCTAAGCAGGTGCTGTTGTCTTCAGGTTCAGTTTAGACCATACTGTCAAGAACCCCTGAAAAATCACTGTTCAGTTTCTTAAACCAAAGGGATAATAGAGTCGTGAGATTCTGTGTTGTAACCTGCCTTTAGGAAGTCTACAATAGAGAATAAAGAATTACTCTAACTGTATTATAACAATATATTCTTTCGGTGTCAGTAGATCCCAGGAGACGGAGTCTCCTACCTGATCTTCCAGTTGCACTGATGGGGTCTCATTATTGTAGCCTGCAAAGAAAAACATCACCACCAGCTGCCCCCTACTCTTGGGGGCAGGGAGGAGAAGAGCATGAATTGCCCTCTTGATGATGATGGATTTTGGCACCCATGCTAAGCCTCCAAAAGTGGAGGCTTTTGAGGATTTTTTTAGCAACATGTTACCCATGCAAAACAAATCATCTCTCTTTGGCCCCAATCTTTTATATATCCACAAATTTTTGCCACAAAGAAAATGAAAAATAGTCACACTTATACCAAAGCCAGAATAAACCAGTTCCATGTTTAAATCTCTTTCCACAGGCAAAGCAGACCATCTTTAATTGATGTTTATGGCACTGATGTGCAAAAACTTTTACCCTCCCTTTTTCTTCTCACCATTGGGTTTTTGCTCTGTGAACGTGTCTGCCATCCGTAATCACTCTTAATATCTCATTTTGATCACAATCAATGAAGTGAAATAAGCTGTTACTTAATGGGTTCTGACATAAAATCCATTTAAGTCAACGGAAAGACGCTCATTGTTTCCTATCAGCTCTAGGTCAAGCCTAAATTGAACAGAGGGGGTGGAATTTAGCCTGTCGTTTGTCATCTGAGAGGAAATGATTTCCACATCCCATTTGGACTGTTTAGAGATTTTAAACATACTTAGCAAAAGAAAACAAATTGATTTCTTGTCAGTGGTTAAATGGTTGAAATTTTACTCTGATTGGATAGCCTCTCCTTTTGAGATTTTTAAGATGTTTGCTTGAATTATATTATTTCTTTATGATTGTATTTTAGCTTAAAATGGCACCTAGTTTTCTCAATAGTTTAGAAAAAAACAGATCTAGGAGATAAAGATGAATATGAGTGGAAGTCAGCGGAACTGAAGAGATGCCTGACTGCCCTGTGCGCGTCACGGAGCGCTGGCTCACACGGGGGCTGCTGGGAGCCCAGGAGCCAGGCAGCCTCTGAACTCGCTCTGCCCTTCCTGCCAGCAACACGCGGGGCTTCCTCACAAAGCATCTTGCTGACAGGTTGTTAGGTTTTGGTTTTTTTTTAGGTTCCTTAAATACATTTGGAAAAGGAGAAAACATCTACTCTCCAATGCACAGCATTATCTCAGGTCTTCTAGGGTTTGTAAACAGACTTCATAAAATACGAATCCATTTTTCTCTATTGTTTGCAAATGATTACAAATATAACTCGGAAGCAAAACAAGTCTGTTCTTTACTAGAGTCCAACAAACATCCGACACTGTCCCTACCATATCTCCCAATCTCAATGATGCTTGTTAGCCTTGGAAAGAGGGGCCGGAGGGGCTGGCAGGGACAAGAAGAGCCGGGCGATCGTCTGACTTGCAATCCCTTGATATCTTGAAAGACTCTTTTTTTTTCAGTGTATCTGCAGAAATAACTTATGGTATTCAAGGACAAGAATCCAAATGCTCTTTCTCTTGGTTGTGGTATGTTATAAAGAGTAAAGGGAGTTCTGTTTCACCACGTCCCTTCTGGACGACAGGAAACTCTTGGTATGTACCGTTTAATTACTGGTGGACAGGGCCAAGTTGCTGAGAGGTCAGAGGACTTGCAAGACAGTTGCATCAAGAGGTTTGATTCCAGTGCAAATTTGTCTACTCGGCTGGCAAATAGAGCAATTGCAAAATGAATGTTACTGCTATTGGCAACCTCTGTGAGGCCTTGCCTCCACCATCCAGTTAACTTTCACCCCACCCTTGAGACAGAGTTATAAATTGTGTTATCTCTGGTTTTAAGACAGACTCTGACCTGACTTTTCTTTCTGTTGTGGTGGATGAAGGTCTACAGTGTTCCAGTGATGTAACTGAGTGATTGGACTTACACTGATGAGACTCTGACCCATCGCGTAGCTGCCTGACAGCCTAGAGGGAAAAACCCCTAATAATTGGGAGGTTTTTAGGAGCCGGTTGGACAGTGAGTGGATAAACAACAATCCAGAGGGGCACAGGAGTCCCTCAAGCTGTTTTTCAAGATTGTACCCTCAGACAGCAAATTCCCATCCTCTGGATCCCTGGGTCTTGAGGCTCAGATAGCAGTATTTACAAGGAGACGATAAATTGGCTTAACAAAGTCAAGAAATAAGGAATGTCCCTGCTGAAGAGCTGAACTAGAGCTGTCTGTGTGTACAGAGCATGGCTTTGCAGAAACTGCTCCTTCCCCGGGGCTGTCGCTTCGGAGCTGCTTCCGGTTACCCAAACAGAGGAGCGGGAATCCTCATCGGGGCTTATCTTGTGCTGCTGCACTGGACGTTACAACCTTCTTATCTGTAGCTCATGGATGCAAAATTGCAAGGCCACATTTTTGGGAACGGAACCCAGAGCCTTGGAGGAGAGCCACACTTTCAAAATCTGTTTCCTCAGTAGCTTCCCCAGCGGCCGGGACACAGCGCTGGCAGCAGATCAAAGCCCGGGAATTCCTGCGCTGTGCTTGGACCATTCCTCCTGGCTGAGGTCACACCACTCTCCTCCGATCTGTTTGGTTTTAGCAGGATCAATTTTATAAATTACAGGGTGAGATACAGCCCTGGTGTGAGAGTGAGGATGGGGAAGGCACGCTGCTGCTCACCCACCGCATGGCCGGTGGTACGTGTCACACAGCTAACCACCACGGTGGCATCTGCCTGTGCCCTCGGCTGGCCCCTCGCTGGCAACTGTGCCCCACAGTGCTGTTATTGACTGTACACAACTCATTTCAAACGGCCTCACATCTAACATAATGTTGGTTTCTGAATTGCTACCAATTCTTTGTAATTTTACTGGAGTCTTGTAATAGTATTTTACTTAAATACTAGCTTTTATAATTGTAGAAAAGAACCCTAAAGCTATTAGCTCCCTTGTCACTCTGGGAAAACCTCTGTGGAGGTTTCAGTGAAAATTACAAAAGTTTTTCTCAGAATTTTCTAAAGGCACATTCCAGTTTTTCAGTGGAAATCCAAATTCCCGTGCTTTGGCAGTAGAGCTGTATTGGGTATGTTTGAAGTAACGTTAACTATTTAAAAGATCTTTAGTGCCCATCAAGACTAGAAGGAGGGAATCTCCTTAGAGGAAAGACGCCCCTCAGCAGAGGACAAGACACACTCTGGGGAAGCTTGTCTCTCTCTTGTTCTAGAGTTTTGGGGAGCAGAGGCCCAACCTTTGGTTGTTACGTTAATCCCACCCAAACGGAGGGGTGCACTGTGTCTCCACTTCCGTACCTGCAATGTAGGTTAAAATGAATAGTAGTTAAACTGCAGGCTGTATAGTGCAACAGACGTTAGTTCTGCTTTTAGTCATCAATATATTGCTATCTAAAGATAATTGATACTTTTAAATCTGCAGATTATCCATATTAAAAGAGTGTTTCTTTTTCATTTGAGATTCTATGCTATCATGCAGACATCTCCATAATTAAATGTGTGCTTGACTCTTTCTGTCTCCAGTTAAGTAGACATTAACGGGGAACTTACTGAAAACAACTGCCAGAAATGTTCCTGTACTTAAACTTCAGAAATACTAATATCAAATTACAGTGATGATATAAGTCCAATATGAAATCACTAAAGGAAATTAAGCCTAAATGTTTTGGAGTTTGGAATCATGCAAGACTGTTTGTTCAAACTGTTATTTCAGTTTTACTACAGGCACAGCAGTCACCTGTGCTCCACCACACAAGGTGTGGGTTAAAAATAAGTGTTTTTAAGCACATTTCCCCACCTACAGCATAAAAGAATAGTACTAAAGTTGCAAAATCAAAGGCCGTAGTATTAGAGAGCACCGGAATTAAAGTCAGCTCTAGCTTACTTTTTCTGTATATGTCTAATATGGCACAGTAGTTGATGCCATAATTAAACAGTATTTTTCCTGTAGGAAAAATCACACACTGGATACTATGTACACACACTACATTCACTTTGGGAGCAGCTATTCAGTATTTCATTTTCTCTTTGCTCTTCAGTATATGGCCTAAGGTTTAACCTAAACTGGGAAGGAAAGGTTTTTTGAACTGCAGTCTTGATAATCTGATCCCAAGTCATTTGCAGAGCAGTCCTAATCTAACTTGAGCACTGAATCTTCATGCTAAATTTTTTCCTGTGATTTTTTTTGTCTTTAGACCTTTTTTTTCCACTATAGTAAAACAGTATCTTCTGATGCAGTGACTGCAGGAGAGAGAACTGCCTGGAGCAGCCAGGTCTTGTTGGGTAAATAACCACCTGTACTGGGAATGCCATTGCTTGGGTGCTCATGGGTAGATCCTGTGTCCACAGGGTGCAGATGGATGCTTGTGGTAGTTAGATATAGACCGAATTGTACCAGTGAATGAGGATCCAAAAGGTGCCCTTTTTACAGCCACTACCCAGACCAAAGCTCTCCCCCGTGCAGGAGGGTTTCCATCACTGCCACATCGCTCTGTCCCGACTCTTCCCTCTGTTCAGTGCTGTGGAGCGGGGGCTGAGCCACGCATTACGCAACCCACAAAACCAGCTGGAGGTCCGTAACAAAACCAAAATTGGATCAAGTCTTTTGTAACAAGTGAGTGGGACCTTAAATGGAGATGTTGTTTATACTCATCCCTTTGCTGCTAAGGAGCAGAGAACAAATATTTGTACAACCGCCTTCACAAATCCAGTTCGCATAAACCCTCTCCCCTCCCTGCAATAAAAAGCTGCCAAAAAGGTTGGCTGTCCATCAAACTTTGCTGCAGGTGATAAACGTGCCTGCCTCTGAAAGCAGTCCTACACTCAACACCAAAGATGGCACGACAGAAATGAACCAGCCGTCCTGCTCAAGCCTGAAGGGCAGAGCCTCAGCCAGGCTTGAGAGCTGCAACTCTCACGCAGCCGGTGTAAGCCAGGGCTGCTCTCTGGACCTTTACTCTGGCTGATCAGCTGCACAAATCCTGCTTTTTATACTAAAATGTAAAAAAAACAAACCAAGCAATTAAGAGTCTCTGTTTCGGTCACAATTTGCCCACTGCAACTAGGGTTTGATGGAGGAGGGATGGAAAACAGCATCATGAAGACACGAGCTCTGCTCATCATCGCTTCAGTCTCAGCACCCCTGAAGGACCGATCAGCCCGTGTGGGACAGCATCCCGGTCATCCGCTACTGGTTTTGAAGATTTGTGAGGATGAGCCCCCAGCAGGGGCTCATGCTCTGATGCCCACACAAACACAGTGCACCTGGCTGCCGAAAAAGGGCTGGTTGCAGTGTGGGCTATGGTGTGTCCACGCCAACTGGGAATTTTTGCACACTAGAGAGAGTTCCCAGCTTGGAGGGGAATGGAACGATGCCCATCCTTCCTCCAATGGTCATACAGAGGAGGTGGCGAAGAAGTTCTTTTTTGTTGTCAAAAATGGACATGATAGCAGGGGCCGTAGCCTGAGCTTGAGCTTAGCACGTGGGAACGTGGGCAGCCACTCTGCATGCCTGTCCCGGGGAGCTCTGCCAGCTCACCTCCAGCCCTGACCTCACATAGCCCCTGCTATTCCAGCTCCTGAGGCCAGCTCCGAGCAGCGGCTTTGTCCTCAGTGCAGGAGAATGGTTTGTTTTGATGGCAGGATAATTAATGTGCCTCAGCTCCATAGCTGTAAAATCCCTGGGGAGACGAGGCGTGTATAATTTTTACTGCGCCACGGCTAGGTGAGCATAACGCAGCATTCCTACTCAGGGATGACCGTGCTGAGCTACCTGACTGTAAAAACTGCAGCCGTTTTCCTCATTTTATAGTGGCAAAGCTGGTATCTGTTAACCATCCCACTTGGAAAAATAACACCCAGCTCCCCAGAGAGGCCACAGTCAGAAACTGTCAGCTACAGCAAAGTTTTTTTGACATGATCGAGGAAATTGCAGTCACTTTTCTTATGCTGGGACTTCAGGCAGCATTGAAGGAGGGAGCCCTGTCTTCTGCTGCCCTGCAGGTGAGGTAGTGAAGCTCTTTTTTGTCATTAAAAATGGGCTAAAACCAGCGTAGGCTAAAGCTGTCCTTAATCAAAGAACCCCTTGGCTTACGGCAGGTCCTGCTCTCTGCAGAGAAATCCCATCCTGGTACAGCATCACTGAGAGACTGCTGTCGTGATTTAAGGCCTAAGGGGATCTATATATAATGCACATTCATCCTTTCATATAGCAGCGTTCATGTTTACATACAGCTGCTCCATCCAGATTTTACCCTGATTTCATAAACAGTAATCGCTATCTTTTCCTCCTTGGCTCCCCTTGTAGCTGAACTGTTCAGTTCTGGCTTAGGGGTGCTCAGCACCAACATTGGATAAAAGCAGCGGCAAGGAAAGGGTTACTGATGCTTCTCCCATATTTCAGCATGGTTTATTTTTTGTTCACTTCACCATCTATTTCTGCTAATAAACTCCAAATACAAATACGGAGCCATACTGTTTTGCATGTATATTTGACATGGATAGAAAAATTTGATAAGATAGAATAAATCAAATTGATAGACAGATTCTCAGTAATATATTGCCTTCCATTATGTGCTGCACAACACCGACATGAGAAAGAAACATTTGCCATTACAGCCCTTTGCAAACATGGTTCTCTTCCAAGCTTTCCATCTTGCTACTAAATAAATATGTATGCAAGATAGTGTGTGTGTGTATTACTACAAAAGACTATTATTTACACAACATCCAAACTTATACAAATTCTAATGTACAGTTCACACAGCAAACATTTTCCAAGACACAGAGCTGCGGTGAACTTTCTATACAGCCATGCTCACACCACCTCCAGGACCGGAAACCCCAAATGTACAGTAGAGACCAAATCTGTGTTCTTCTCACTGAACCTTAGGCATCCAAAATAAGTGCCTTGTCACCTTCAGCTTTCTCTTGGAAGAGACAAAATCCAGCTAAGATCTGAATTTCCTTCGCAGGTGCCCATCCCTCTTCCCTGACTGTGAAAGCAGACTAGATTTCTTCTAATCAGGCACTCAGGTTGGTAAAAGAGAGGAGGAGTGTTTCCATAGCCATGAGCTTGGGCTTGAAATCTAAATCGATCCCATAACACTAGTTCTGGAAGAAATCATCTCACCCAACCAAAAAGGTAAAGTCAGGAAAGTTTTCAATACCCTGAAAGGCAACAAGATGTCTGGCCAGTTTTGGAACTTTTTGTTAAAAAACCCCATGCCGCTGAGTTTTTCAGCTGCTGACAAATATTTTGCTTTCCTTTACAAACTCTGCAGCCAGTGAGCACTTGGTCACAAACCATCACTCCTAGAAAAGCAGCAGTCGCCTGTCCCTGAAGCAGAAGTCGTGTCCCACCCAGTGCGAGCCCGGGACCGCAGACCAGCAGTGCTTCCAGGTTCTGGGCTCCATCTCCACATCACCCACAGTTCATCCCTGCACATGGTCAGAGTCCACATGGCCAAGGAACAGACCCGCTGGGAGGGAACAGAGCTGCTCCAGGGACCTTCCGTCCACCCTTGGGAAAGATGAAAGTCCTGAAATCGGTATCTCCTGACCTCATGCCGTTCTTACTGTCATTTCCATTGAGCGCATTTTCATCCATTTTGCTTGTAGGTTGTGTTACCAGTTTAGATGCAGCTCCTGGAGTCTTGCAAAGATGTATACAGATTACAAATGTGTGTGTTTTTTTGTACGTGTATATACATACACACAGAGACAGGTTGCCCATGGCTTGCCATCTCAATTTGACTGCAGAAGCAATAGAGAGGGGAGCAAAGACGGGTGATTTATACCAGCTGAAGATCTGGTCTATATGTTGCAACATACCTCACGCAAAGTAAACATGGCCTTGCATCATAAACCATAGGCTAGAGCCAAGAAATAGCTCAGCTGGAGAAGTCCCAGAATAAGGAGAGCACAAGCCTGTTCAGGTAAGAGCGCTCTGTATCTAAAAACATGTCCGGACATATTCGCAAGAGGAGGACAGGTATTTTTGAAGCTGATTTTTTTTTTTTCTTGCAACTCCCCAATCCTCTGAGCTCATTAAAATGAAGACACTCTAATTTCCAGGAGTGGCCAAGAGGGAAAGGTCAAGAAAGGACTTCTTTGTAATGTCGATTCTCAAATTGCTGTAAGAACAGCAGTGAGGTTTTCATTAAGCCACTGTCAAACAATAAATTACTGCATTGTCAAAAGAAAGTAGGACTGTTATTACCTTATATGCAAAAGGTAGCGAAAGAAAAGACCTGATGATTTCTAGCTTCTGTACAAGTCCGCCTTCTGCGATGTGCAGGTCATTGTACAGGTCTGCCAGAAATGAGATCTCTGCTCAACAAAAACAAGAGTCTTGTTACCAGCAGCTGGCCCTGGCTGGGTAAGGCACAGCCAGCGCTGCTGTACCAGCAGCATCACACATCCCCTCTGCATGGGAGGGTTTGGGGGGGTTATATCCGTAGGACCCAGTTCTGAAGGGGCTCTCAGAGAATGAGTAGCTGGATAGTAAAATTTTCAAAAGCAGCAAAGAATGTATTTTTGTTATTGGACCAAACCTTAAATAGTGCAAGAAAGCCCTGGGAACCCAGTGAAATCTCTGCTGAACAGGACACCCAGTCTGTTAGGGAGGGACTCAAGTTTTAAGTCCAGCACTGTTGCTCACCACTTTGTAGTTTGTATTTCATGGACAGACGTCAGACAGTCTGATTAGACAAATTATTTTAGTTCAAATTGAAACAAATATTTGATTTCATTCATCCCATCTCCACTTGAAAAATGTCATCTGTCCACTATGAAGCATCCTGAGTGATGACTAAGAAACAACATTGCTGGAGGTCCTGGGAAGGGAACAAAGTGAAGTGCTGTGTCTCCCAGGTGCACACTCTAATGACATGGGTGTAGGGTGTTCACAACTGTCACTGCCTTTGCTTCTCAGAAAGGCTTTCCTCAAATCCATGAGTTGGTCTGAGGACTAAAATACCATCTTTTAACAGTTAATTAGCTGGAGCAATTAGTGGTCATGTTGTTGTACAAAGAGCAACAAAGGGAGTGTAAAAGCCGACAGCCAGAGAGCTGCTCGACCTGAAACCAGAGACAGATGGCAGAAACACTCGGGCAGCACGTCCAGCAGCCAAATCACATCTTGACGCAGGCCCTGAAGCATGGCAGCCAAATATTTATCGTGGTTGTACCCATGCAAATTTGGACCTTCTGTCCCGTGTTGCACTTGCACTCATGTCACCCCTGGGAATTTCCACTGAAATCCTGTTGAATTACCTTGAGTAACCTCCCACCCGCAGCGGGGAAAGGGAGACCAGAGCGCAGCCCGCCGGCTTCGGAACTGGTCCAGGTTCACACCCAAGTCCCCAGCAGCAGAATCTGGCCCCTGCAAATCCAAAAACTGGAGTATGGAAAAACCAATGATTTGTGGGAAGACAAAGTGCTCCCGGTGGGCTGAACCTGTATCCCAGAAGGTGCTTTTTGGAAAGGTGATGCTAAGGACAGTAGTTGCTTTATGCAATTGACTGTCAAATCAGCTGCCCTGTCCCATGAGCTTCTGGAGAAGAGAGAGGGTGATCTGAGGTGAGTGAAGAATGAGAATCAAGCTGGGGCGACTTCTGTATTGAATTCAAGATGCTGTAAGACAGGGTTACAATGGAACACCTGCAATCCTTATACAACAACCTGTAATTACGTGCACAAAGCCATATGTCTCTGCGTGTGTAGCTGTACACATGTATGCATTATAAATGGGTATAACAACCAAAGAAGCTGGTATAGTTGCTTTTCTTTCTATATTATCTTTTATTAGGAGATATGCATTATGATTGTTTCAAATTTTTAAATCCATTGCAAAACATTAAAGCATTTTCTGACTTCACCACATGCCCCTTGCAGGAGCCTGGGCCGTGCTAGCAGCCAGGGCTGTACCTACAAACCTATTTCTCTCTCTCAAGTACGGCAGCCTTGCCCTGCTCCACTCATCTTGGGCACTTGCTGTCCCCACCCCAGGTTAAAGTCACGATCAGGCACGCTGCAAGTTTTAAGCCCAAAGTGCCCCTTTGAACTCAGAGCTTATCTGAGCCCTCGTTGCCTTCTGGCAGGTTATTCTGCGAGTTCAAAACGGACGTGATCTGGCTGGCAGAGGTTTATCCGTTAAGACAGAAAAGCTGGTGTCCTGTAGGAGCAGAGCTAATCTGACAGGGCAGCACTTGAATCAAATGAGAGCAGTAAAATGCTTCTGACCCAAGAGGATGCTTTCAAGGCCCGTGCTGAACAGGATGCGGTGACAGGGAGCTGCCCCACGCCTGCAGCATCGTCACACACTGCTCCGACTCAGAGCCATGCCTCTGGCAGCACACGTCCCACCTGGCCCTGCTCGAGACAGGCGTTCCTGCAGCCCCAGCGAGGTCTGGGTCCTCGTCCTGCAGGCTCTGGCCTCTGAGCACGTGCTGGTGGCTGCTGAGACCCAGCTTTCACTCCACCTCTCTGCGCAGGGTGGGAAGTACCTGGAGATCAAAGGGTGTCCTCTGCATGGCCGGCAGGCGAGAGTGCTGCTGTACACCTGCCTGGAAAGCAAGTCCAGGCAAAAACACTGGGCCCGGTCCAGTCCAGGTAAGAGCAAGACTTTGCTAAGCATGGAAACAAAGACAGGTGCTTCACCCGTGTGTGATGAGGGCACAGCCTGGCCTGCAGCCATTTTCCTTCTTCCTTTTCATCTGGCAAGTATGCCTTGACTTCTGCTCTAAAAAAATGGAAATGATCTGGCCTCTCTAACGTCCGTCACTCCAGGTTACCCTGTGCGCTTCCCAGCAGGGAGGGCACCGAAAACCCGGGGTCACAACTGCCTCCTGCCAAGCAGCTGTTAAACAAAACAGGAAACGCGGCCCCGCAGCGTCACCGAGCTTTGAAGCAGTGCCCCGCCAGACAGGCTGCCGCAGCCTCCGGGGGGAAGCTTTAACAGGCACCGTTCAGCCCTGCTGCTGCCGGGACCTTTCTTTGCCCCCTTGCTGCGAACGCTGCTGCCCGCTGCTCTGGGATGCTGTGCGCTGGGGGCTCCTCTCGCCCACTGCGTGCCAACAGAGCAAACAGGCGGTGAAATAAAACCACACATTCACCTGAAGCAGACGAAGTAGGCAAAGCATTTTCTGTTTGCAAAAGGGGTAGAGCGGCAAGTCCATGTGCAAAACCGTTTCCCATTAACCAGCTCACGATAGTATCTTACATCCTCCCAAAGGCAGTTTAACTGTCACCCCAAGCAGCAGCTGGACTTTTGTAATACTGAGAATGCAAAATTGCAAAAGGAGGGAATCCCCAGGATCTGCCACATTACAAAGCTGGTGAGAGAAAGTTGGTTGGAAAGAAAAAGGGTCCTTTTTCCCTTCTGCTCAGTAGAGGGAATAGCAGGAGAGCAGCGTGTGTCCTCCCAGGCCAAATAAGCCTGCCAAGACAGTTGCAAAAAACACCCAGACTTGACAATGATGAGCGATATCTTCTCCTCCAGTTACGGCTTAAAGCTCCCACTCATCCAAGCAGTTCTCTAACCTCTACCACAACGAATTGGTAAAAACCTCCATCCTCCCAAAGAACTTGTAAACACCAGCACATTTCCTAAATGCGTGTCCCAATGATGTGGTGTTAACGCTTCATAATTATTCTTTCCATGCCAGAACGAGTTAAGGTAGGAGTCTCTGTCCTGGCTTCAGATATCGTCGCTTTCCCCTGTCTGCGTCACGACATAATTCTTTCCAGCCAGCCTTTTCCTCAGATGTTCAGAGTTAGCATTGGGATCCCTGCCAGCTCTCCTTCCCAAAACAAACACGGAGCCTCCTGATGCCAAAGATTTACCTTCTATTCAATACCCCAGGGACAAAACACTTGGCTTTACAAGCACTGCCCTGATTTTCAATTCTGCAGATATATATAAATAAAAATGCAGCTTTATAGAGCCTTGTCTGCACCAGAAAAGACTTGCTTGGCATGTCCCTACAAGCTGTCTCTCTCTATCAACTGTAAACAGAGCTTCAATTAATTAAGGAGGTTATTGGCCAAGTTAGAATACATAGTTTCAGCAAGCAAAATAAGGCTTATTCTCAAATTACTTTTTCCTGGTGTAATCATATCTACATCGGAGTTTTTGGTCGTAATAAAACCACCCTGGTTCCTGTGTAAACCTGGTGTAAAACTAATGCCCTGAAAAGTGATAAAATACTAATCCCATCTCAGTAAAAAGCTTTTCTTTCCCTCCAGTGTCACTGGGTTCACACCTTATCTGCTGTTGTAACCTGAGCGCTTTGCCTGGAGGGCTGGGAATTGCAGAGCTGTTTGTGGCTGATGAGAAATGATTTAATGGAAATGTTGCCGCGAGCCGTGTAGATAGGAGACCACATCCTTGCACTGCCCTGAGTGGATAACCAGCTGAAATTAGCAGAGAGAAAGGATCTGTCCTAAAGGATATGTCCTTCGGGCCCAGGACAGGTGAAGTGTGTGTCCTCTAGCAAGCCAAGGCTGCTGCCATCTTCTTTTCTTTTCCAAGGAAAACAGGTAGTTTTCCTCTTTTTGAGGAGACAAGTATGTGACTTACGCCAAGTCTGTGCTTAATATGCTCCTGAAAGGGGAAGAACATGCAGAGAATAGGAAAGAAATCACCTGTAATAAGCACTGTTAATGTGCTTCCATCAAGTACTGTTTTTTTTGTGGTTGTTGGAGAAGGCAAGTGGCTATACTCAATGAACATGGCATGTGCAGACACTAAATCAAGTGCTGCTGCTCACAGATCTTTTTCCAATCCACCTTTATGCTTATTGGATTTGATTTATGAGTGCCCAGTTTCCAGCAATAAACTTGGGGCAACTCACATTAATCCCTCAGAACTCCAGGGGCTCTGCTGTGTCGTTGAAGAAGGCATAGGTGGAAGGATGTACCCCTCACCTTTCCTGAAAGGTTTAGACCTAGAATTGGCCTGGTTTTCTACGTTTATTTTATTTAAAAGAAGTGGTTGGGCCCAAAAAATGCCATGAAAAATATTATCTAATGAAGTTATAAAAAAATATTGATGCTTTAAGCAATATCATTAATACAAATACAGGTGGATGCCAAGCCTATATTCTTTGCTCATGCTAAAGTCAATAGCAGTTATATTCAGTGTATTTTTGGGGTAATGAGCTATACCTTGGGTCTAATAAGTTTCAATACTGAAGGAGTGGGAAATGTGGGGGCTTAAACAATATGTCCAAATCTCCTATGCACTTAGGAAGAGACACAAATATATAATCATTCATAATTAATAATATCTCTATAGCACCGCCCATGAAAGGATCTCATGTTCCTTCATAAATATTAATTAAATGAACCCAACACCCCAGTTGCGTAACAATTATTACTGCCATTAACAGATGGAGAAACTAGGGCACAGTTCATTGTCCACACAGAGCATCTGCTGCAGATCTGGGAAGAGAGGGACCCATCCACAGCCTGGGTTGGGCCATCACATCCTGGATTCGGATGCCTTGTGACAAGTATCTGCCTCCAAAGACTGCACCCGGATTGTCACATTAGGGTGGAAATGCCTTTTTGAAAGGCTAATGTCAAACAGTGTCATTATTAGAGAGGGAAACTAAGCAGCAGCATCTCCAAGGAAACCAGAACATGCGAGGAGGAGGGAGTGAGGAGGCAAAACCAGCAGTTGGAAGAGAAGCTAGAGATGGCAGCCATTCCCATTTCCCCATTTTTTGTGTTTCTGGTATGATTTTCTTCTGTTGTTCGATAGCTTTCTGCTGTGAGTGTCAGAGAATTTATTTATAAACAATTAATTTAGCTTTCTATCACTCAAGCGTGAAGGACCAGATCTCTACTTCAGAGTCCTGACAGCTGCCTCAGGAGTCCACCCGCTTTCCTCCTGCGCAGCAGCAACCACCAGCAGACTCCAGCATACATCCCCCCCATCCTTCACACCTTCCTCGTGTGCGTATCGTCGCTACAGCTCTGGCTGTCATTTCATCTACCATGGAAACGCTGCTATTTTGGGTGCAGGCTGCAGGAGTCCCTTAGGAACATCAGCAGTACACATGCATTTGCTTTCAACACACAGACCCTACGTGATGGGACAAATTCAGCACAGAGGGTCAAGCACGTGGGAGAATCACAAAGTCATTTGGATTGGAGCAGGACCAGGAGACACAGGTCAAGGCTTTGCCTTATAAAACGTACAAAGGTGTCTTGAGAGACTCAGGCTTGCAGTTTTTAATCCGCCTAAAAGATGGCACACCGGGCTGTAAGGATCCTGTAAGCACGCAGTAGTATTGGCTCATGACTGGAAGAACAGTATTTCCAGTTAAACACCCAATATCAATTCCTACCATTTGGCATTCCCACCAAAGCGTCAACATTATGCAAGTCGAATAGGCGATAACGCAAGGTGATGTGGTTCTAGGCAGTAAAAACCATTCTTAAGCTGCTCTTATAGCCAAGGGGTTTGCCTTGGACGTCTTACTGTGCTTCTATATTAGCACTGTCAGAGGATGAGCATTTGCACATTAAGAACAATGTGCTAATAAAAAAAATGAGAGAAGATTTATCCCTTTTCAAATTAAAAAAAAAAATTCACTGCGTGGGAAGGAGTTCTCCCTTGTGAATATGGGTTAGTCTGTCTGGACTAATCCTCTACTTATATGTAGTGGCTTATTAGGGATTTTAAAAAAAATCTGAAGGCTTAGACAGTATGGTTACAGTAGAACATGCTTACATGAAAGATGTATTTTCAGTGATTTTAATGACACGTTTGACTTGAATTAATGTTGAAATCTAGAAATATGTTTTTTTTTCCTGTTGTTTCTGTGAAACCCTTTAATAAAGATTTTACAGAAACAGTAATATGTAACTTTAAAAGGGCACTAAAGCCAATTGAAAGCGAGCCAGTGCAGACTGAATTCCTGCTTCCTGCAGAACAGCAATAAATCCTCCCACCACCACTCGGTTCCCTTCAAACCACAGAGCTACAGATCATCAGACCGCCACAATGACCATAGCTCACCCAAAACAAGTGTCTTAAGGCTCTATGCCCATGGTTTCCCCAGATTTACCGTGGCTTGTTCATCGACTTCTTTGCTCCACCCACTCCAGCCATTTTTAGTTGTTGTACGATTTATTTTGTTTTCTTTGAACCTACTGGGGTTAGTTCATAGTGTGAAATTTAAGTGCGGCCCTTATGCGCCGGTTTTGTAGTAACCCCCTTAGGAACTGCACAAACGTCTAAGAAGAGAGAAAAATCTCAGTGCAGAGAGCAGAAGAGCAGAGGAAATCAATGCAGAGCAGAGACAAATGGAGCGAAGCACAGGGGGAACATGAGCTGCCCGAGGATGCCCCATAACCCAAGGGCAGGATTGGGAACAGAACGTATTTCCTAAATCCTTGTGTACACATCCAACGCTCTCCAACTCATATTGCTTCTGAATAAATGTTAACACAATTTTTACCAACATGATTTGCAAATGGCACCTCCTTCAAAAGAATATTTCTATGCTACGTATCCAGGCGTTAAAATACTGCCTGATCCTCTGGGCAAAACACATGTCTACATAGGCACAGTTCAGGTTAAGCAAGGCACAAAACCACGATCAATTGCACAGCGATGGAAGAGCCAGACACAGTACGTGCAAAGAGCTCCATGAGTGCTGTTTGACTGCAGCCATAGATCTCGACAGCATAACATCCCAGCACCTTCCCCATCCTGCCAGCTGTGGACCAGAGCTTGCAAGATGCTACGCGTATCTCCAAGGGATATCTCAGTCTCCACGGAACTCCCCCACACAGCTCAGTTTGGGATACCTATTGGCAAAGCTTGGTTTCAGGATGCTTTTTGTACCATGTGAATTCCAGCAAGGTATACTCATTTTACACGGCGCAATTTAGGGAAAATAGCTGCACTGCTATGAGAATATTCGTGTCTGTTTTCTCGCAATGATGCATAGGATATGGCACTGTTTTCTCGCAATGATGCATAGGATATGGCACTTGAGGGAATGCAGCTTCAGAGATCATTTCCTGCAAGCTTGGCCTGATAAAAGCCCATTTGCATGTATTAATCCTGCCACAGTCATTAAGTAAAGCGTGGTAGCAGAGCCCTCCGCAAAGCAGTAATTTCACTCGCAGTGACTTGATCGCTTGCAATTCTCTGTACGTACCCAAGGGCTCTCTCACTACTTTGACACACCAGTATTGTTCTTGTATAGACAAAGCGAAGAAAGCCATTTTATTCCCATTGCGAAAGCAAATTCCTGATGCACTTTAGTCTTGCATTTTCTGGAAGGGGATTTTACTCACTGTTTAGAAATACTATCAGGAGGAAAGCCTCATTTGCTGCTTCTACCTCCACGTTTCAGGGCAGAGTCCACCACCTCTGTCACAACCGAAAAACCTCCTTACAAGTGAGCACTGTGCTCCCAAGAGCTGCTCCCCTGCCAGCAGCCTCCCCAGGCACCGCCTGCGGCACAACAGCCCGACATCCCAAAGCTTAAGCAAGAAAACTTGACCACACCAAAGTCAACAACTTTGCCATTGAGCCAAAAGTCTGCGGTTGGTGTACACAAAAGGTTTGCTGTTAGAGAAAACTATGTATCTGGAGAATATCAGCTATCTAAAAGTATTTATTAACATAGCCTTGCAAGTCTCTATCTCTGTGTGTATTACTTACATAAACACGGTGGCAAAGATAGAGCAGACGTGTCATGGTATCATTATGTTATTTGTATGACCTTTGTCAAAGAACTGCAGAGCTTTTCTGCTGGCATTGTGGCATTTTATATGACATCTCACCATCAACAAAGTAAACGGCTGTGCCACACTCTTTGTGATATTTTTGAGCTCTTTTTAGCCCCCCAAGGTCTTCTTAGCAAAGATTATTATTTCTGTTCCCTAACACCAAGGATCCCTTATCACCGAGAAGGCTCCTAGCATTTTATATGATATATGAACACACAAAAAGCTTTAAAGAGCTTACAAGCTGAAGATAAAGCGCAGATAAGAAAGTCCAAGGAAAGATAACACCAGTCTGCATGGGTGACAGCAGCCATAACATACCAGCAGCTTAGTGACTGCCAAGTTTTACCAAATCAGCTACAACTTGCAGTTAACTAATTGCAATTTTTCAGTGCTAAATAACCCAAACAAGAGAGCCAACATTATTCTTTCCATATGTTATGTGGCAGAGGATCATGCCACCCACTTCTGATTTATTACCAGTTTCATCACATCAAGGGTTTTACTGAAGCCGCCAGCTCTCAGGAGCCTTCCTTCCAGTCCTGGCTTCCTTCCAAAACCAGCCCTATCTGTAACTCACAGGGGTGCAAAGGACAGCTTGAAAACAAAACCTGGGTTCACCCTCAAGGATTTAGAAACCAAAAGAAAAACCACGAGACGTTCTGGCTGCTTTTCTTAAAATACAGATAAATAAAAAGATACTAGAGATTTCTTTGCCAATGCCGGGATGCTCTGCTGGCTGGTGCAGGGGCTGTAGCACAGGCGGCCCCTTACTGCCCAGCTGGAGTACAAACCATGCAATCCAGCCGACAGCTTTGTTCAACTGGGGTTCGAATTCACTGCAGTTTATTTCTGGAAGTATTTAAAAAGCCTGTCCTGAAGGCATTAGGACCACTGCATCCAGTGAGTCATCCATGACACCTGACGTAGACAGGTAATAAATCCAACTGTGTTTACTAAAGCTTTCTATAGGACTGTGGTTACTTCGCATTAAGATGATGTAAAATAGCATATGGGACAGACACCTGCAACAGTGTGGGTCCAGTGCTATTTTCCCCTTAATAACCAGTTAAAATTCACCAGTTAAAGGGTACCATACACAGTAACTCAAACACTATCTAGAGGGACATAGTAACCTGGCATTAAGCATCCAATCACATTTCATTTTTTTGCTTGATCATGGACACGTTTGTGTAGAACAAACCAACTTAAGCCACGAATACCCTGTTAAATTAGTTTTAAAACCTGTTTTGGCCATGAGTGACGAAGTGTCTCTGCCAGCACGGAATGCAGCAGGGACCACCCTGAGCAGCGTCTCCCCAGCTTCTTGGGTGGGTTTTGCAGCCCAGGCTGATGGGGACAGAGCAGGAGCTGAGCTGGCTGTGCTCGGGAACAGCTACACAGCACTGCAGCCACGTCTGTGGCTACAACATCAACACCTCTCTTGTCTCTGTCCCTTTGTGCTTCACCTGGAGGACAAGGACATCTCTTCCTTTCAAGAGATGTGAACTTAAGTCTATCAAGCAGGGGGAAAACCAGCAAGACGCAGAAGAAACTTGTTAGCCAAAAAAGGCCTTTAGCTTATAGCCCCCAAATTACGGGACGAATAACCGGAGCTGATGCAGAAAATGTTAGATTTACTGGATATACAATAACAGCCTTCATGTGGCCCAGCTAGAACATGATACAGCTGAAGGAAGGCTCGGGGCTAGAGGCAGGGTCAGACACGTGGAGACGCACACTAAAAGCCAGGACGAAGGTCGCACTTGCTGCAGAGGGTCAGAAATTCCTGTTTCAGTGGGGCGGATGGCAGCAATGACTCACGCATATCGCGTTACTGGTAAATTTGCCCCGGTTCATGCTTTCCCTTGGGCAGGAGGCACTGTACCCAGCTTTTCCAGGAAGCATATTGTATCCTGTCAGTGAGTTTGTGTGGAGCAAGGGGTATTCTGCCCCGTAAAAGCAGAGCTTATGATCTACCTATGGAAAATAAGTGCCATGACAGGTTTGGCACTGCCCTCTGGGGACCTTACAGACAACATGCACAGTATTAAATTCTGATGGGAGCAGCAGCTGGCTTCTATCAGAAAGGCACTATCTCTATCCTTTTAAAAATCCTTAGCGTTTCTTTTCTCACTGGAGACATAAAGAGCCTACCAAGGTCATTTGCACTCTGCCGGCTGAGGAAGATGTGCCAAGGCTGCAGGGCAGCACAGCTCGGTCCATCAGCAGTGGGATGCTTTGAACAACACCGTATTCCTGCAAAACGAACGGTACCGAGCACAACTTGAGATTAAACCAAGGCCCTTCTTCAGTGCCGGAGTGGATAACAGCGTCACTGCTTCCGACTGCCAGTGGGCTGCAAGGCAGCAGCAGCGTAAATGGAAATTAGTCTCTTTATGGACGGCAGGCAGGACTGCAAGCCTATATCAGTGCAGCACACAGCTGAACATAAAATGACCCCCTTGGCAATGGCACTGTATCAAATAAATCGGCGTTTCAACTTACCTTGCGAATGCGTTATCCTTTTGCAAACGGGGAGTAAACATAGCAGACGAGGCAAGCTGATCGGCAGAAACCGGAGCTCCGAGGCAGGGTCCCCTTACACAACAGTAGTCCTTTTCCCCGGCAGGTCGGAGGAGTTTTCGTAGGCAGAGACGAGTCCCTTTGCCCAGCGGGTGCCGGGGGAGCCCTGCTGCATCACCACCAGCCGGATCGGATGCTGGGTGTCTGCAGGGACCTCGGGAGCATATTCCTTGCTGGGATCCTTCCCCCTGCAGTCATAGAGCACGCAGGAGATGAGGAAAACCAGAAGCAAAATAACATAACTAGCTACTAGAATAATGAGATTCAAGGTAACAGGGTCAATCTCCAAATAAAACTCCATTTGGTCCCATACTATTGAGTGCAACCTCAGAGAATGAAGTTTCATATGCACGAGTGAGCGACCGCTAACTGATCAGAATAGATGTATTGGCTTTGCGGTAAAAATACATTAATCCTCAGGTCTCCTGTAGCAATGGATTTCCCCGAACTGGATGATTAAAGCAGCTCAGTTTAATAACTTAAGCTCCTTCTTTTAATGCCACGTTGCCTACAGTGGCAGAAGCTAAATTTGAATGCTATATTGACAGGAACATCCCCCTTGCTCAGGGACTATTTCTTTCCTTGACAGGCAGGTACCAAACTGGGTTTCCTCTAAGGGCATTTTGCAGAACCTCCCTTCTACAAGTGGGTTCGGGCTCATGGGCTGCAGAAAACTGAGCTGTGCAATTAGTTAACAAATACAGAAATAGGTTAAGGAAAAAGTCATATGCAAGGGAACTTTTCTCAAAACCTAAAGAGCCTGATTCTGATTTCAACTAAGACCTTTTTGCCCTGTCCCAACGCTATAGAAGGGTTTTTTAAGTGAATTAAAGACTTCTATTACTCACTTCCCTATCAGAATTACTGGTACACATCATGCCACCGTATCACACACTGCCCAGCCAGACCTTGCACCAGCTGAGCTGTGGGAGCCTGCTTAGTCCCCTTTGAGTCTCCTGGGCATGAGAAAGTGCAACACAACGGGAACGTTTCTGTAGCCTGGGCACCACCAATTTATTTTTCCTATGTGGACCCTCTGCTTTCAAAAAAAAAAAACCGTTAAGTTTGCAATGTGGCTGTTGCCTGCCTGGGAGCAGTGCCAGGCTGCCCAGCCATAAAACCTACAAGTACTATTTGTGTCTTCCAGATTTACATCTCTGAAGCTGATGAGCGAGTAGGGACACACATATAGCTATTACACATTGCTTGCTTGTTTCCCTAGAAAACTGTGCTAGAGAGACCACCCCTCCTCAAAAAAAAAAAAAAGATAAAAAAAACGTAGCAGTGTATAAGATAGCAGGAAGACAGACAGGAAGGGCAGGAGGCGATGCTGCCGAGCACCACAGACCCTATGTCAGCATGCTCACCACTTCCATGCAAAACTTTAAGGTTTTGGTCAGCATTACAGCACAGGAGGTTTTTAGGAAGAGATTAGACTGTCCCAGCTCTTAGCGCTGCCAGAGCTGTGGAAAAGGGCTTTATATGTCAGTGGGAATCTGATCCGGCACGTCTAAGCTGTAAGAAATATGTCATGGGGCCATCCTGCTGCCGCAGACCTCGACACATGCCGCTCGTTTTAAGGCCAACATCATCCGCATCCTCCACTGTCTGCCCTCCCAGCTCTCTTTCGCTGAGAAGTTTGTGTCGAGAGGTAATCCCGTGTCTGGCATCGCAGGAGGCATGCTTAGCAGGGAGGAGGGAACGCCTCAGCACCGAGGGTGCACATTTGCGTGACTCTCATGTTGTGTGTCTGCTGCACATCACATGCCACTTCTGAAGCAGACCAGGCATTTGGCTGTCCAATGCAGTTTAGATGAGGCGGAGATTTTTCAAGACAGGCCAAGGCTTTTGATTATGCACTCCCCCTCCAAAGCAACGACGGTCGGAGCTGGGACTTGGTTTCAGTGTTTGCTGGGAAACTGGAAGTCTTTTGAAAATCCCTCCAAAACACCTCAGAAGCACAAGCACCTTTGAAAGGCAATAGGGTTTCTGGTCTTAAATTTCAATCACATTCTGCTGCAAAAAATTAGTACCAAAGTAGTAAATACTATAGAGTTCACATGTTGAGAGACGTATGGGATCTTACATTAGTTTAAGTCTTTTAAACCAATCCTCAAATGGCAGCCTGCATTCTGAAAACTCAGCACTGTGCTTGCAAAAGAAAGTTTATGGGATTCTTCTCCCTTGTATTTATGTAGTACCAGCAAGTTTGCCAAAACTGAATTGTCTCCTCTAGAGTCCTCCACACTAATAGCTTGGTTTCACATTTCTGTTAAATATTGCAGCTGGGAGATACATGACATTAAGTGTTTAATTTAGATAGGCATCATGCCAGCTTTTAGGGGGACTTTTGAAAAGTTAAAATCAGGGACTAGATTATTGCACCACCTTCTGTGTTGCTGCAGACATGCTCTCTCAGAGAGAGAAAAGCCTCCACATTTCTGTATCTCCACAGCTTCTCAAAACACTGCCTTAGAGTAAGAATATATTGTACTTTCAAAACTCCACTTGAAGGCTGTACCTAGGGCATGGTTTGCAGCAAGGAGATCTCGTATTTACGCTTTTGTTGTATTCCCAAGAGTCCCATCCTCGAGCTGGAGCTGCTCACAGCAGCCTGTGTCTGGAGTCACTGTGCTGACAACTGAAGTCTACAAGGAGATTTGGCTTCGATACCGTTACTCTGTCTTCCCAGCCCACCTCCAGGGCAGACCATAGATGTTCACCGTTTGATATTCCTGTGTCCAAGTATTGCCAGGGTCTTATACCACCTGCCAGCACCCCTGTCCCACAAGCAGGAGAGTCACTCTGCCTTGGGAACCTCGTCTGCAAACACACTGGGGCTTTTTGTCGTGGAGCCTCTCTCCAGCGAGCTGGCAATACTCCTGGGGTCAGCGTCCCGGAGTCCGTGTCCCACAGTCCTCCCGCTGCTCGACACCGCTCACTCCTGCCTGTCCTGTGGCTACAGCTCCATAGCTGACTGTCCCTCACCAGCCTTTGACATCTTGCCCTCCTCATGCTGTTGATGTCTGCACCCTTTTCTTAAGAAAAGTCATTCAAAT
This sequence comes from Charadrius vociferus, assembly GCF_000708025.1. Taxonomy (NCBI): domain Eukaryota; kingdom Metazoa; phylum Chordata; class Aves; order Charadriiformes; family Charadriidae; genus Charadrius; species Charadrius vociferus. The sequence goes on from NW_009647412.1 coordinate 58,259, forward strand.
CCTTGTTCACATTCGCGCTGTTGGAGTACTGACAGTTTCCCCAGCTCTGCAATGAGCAGGAACGCATTTTCCCAAGGAAGTGAGAGTCTCGGGAGCTTTGCAAAAAAACTGAGCAAGTTGTGCATGTGTTTCCCCAGGCAGTGCGGGGAGCCCGGCTGATGGTCAGGGTGAAGCGCTGCCTTGTGCTTATGCAGGCTGGCTCGAGCAGCAACAGGTGAGACAGCATCTGTGGGACCCACATTCCTCAGGTGTCCAAAACTTATCTCTGCTGTAATTGCTTCAAAGGCCAGATCAGCTTTGCCATCAGCAGTAGGAGAGGGCAGAGATGGCGGGTTACACAAAACCTTTGATATATCCTCTAAAAGTGGATTAGCTAGAGTCTGCTATTTATTTATTCCGCTATTCCATTATTTAATGTTTGACAGAGAAGCCTACCCCAAGGGTCAGAGCTTCTGACTGGAGACCCAAGGCCACCAATGCAACTCCACACTCAGTTCTTCCCTCAGTTTTTTTCTTCTTTTGTTCATCTTGATTTATAGACACTTCTGGACAGAAAGCACCTCTTCTTCTGCAAGCACCCAGTTCAACTGGGATGAGCAATGAGGGAATAAAATGTACATAACAAAGTTACATATTTTTTATAATTTTTGCTTGAAGGCATTGCACAGTGAATTCTACAGTACAAAAGTTCAGAGGTTATTAAAACAGAAAAGAACTACTCTATGATCAGAGAAAAAACATTTTAAAAATAAAATCTTGGGAAGACGTTCTAGCAGGAGAGAGCTACAAGCGCTCTGTTTTGAGAGCAACTACAGCACAAGTAGCAAAGGGATTACAGGCAATGGCTGAAGAACTCAGTCTGTGAGAAACTACAGCATCTTCTCATCTAGTGCAGGAGTTAAATAACAGGTCCCTGCTGTGCCAGCTCTTGTTGACTATAGCAGGTTAGGGCTGATCACACGAGCATTTTGGCTGGCAGAACCAAGACACAGCAGCTCAGAAGGGTGACCCATCGCACAGTGCATCGAGGTGGATGTACACAGCAGAATATCTGAAAGGGACCAGGCTTTGCTGGACTCAGCCATATGAAAGCAAAAAGCAGTTTCCAGTCCTGGTGCTTCCCAGATGAAGCCTGTGTAGCCGGAGTGCCAGCAGAGCCTTGTGTGCTGCATAAAACACTGCTCGACATGCCCCGCACAGCTCACCCGATTCCAGCCAGCTGCACCCCAGTGAGATAGCCGTCACTGCCAGGCTTGATTAGCTTAACGGCCGTGTCATTGCTAAAAATAGCTCCTAGGAAATAAATCTCTTGAATCCTGGTGCAGTGTGAAAGAGGGGAATACAGATGGCAGCAATCCCAGCATATTTCAAACAGAATAACAAATAGGCTGAGATAGGGTAGCAGGAAGGCCAGACCTACCTCCTGGATAGCACCCTGTCTCTGCAGCTCGGGACAGCGAAGGGGGACACTTACAGGCTGCAGGCAGCTGCCCAAGGCCATCGCCTTCCTCATACAAAAAGTCACAATTTAGGAGGCATACTGCAGAGATTTAAGGGCACTGGGAAGAAACCTGGTGTGATTAGGAAGCAAACTCCAGTTGCTCCAATACCTACAGGCCAAATCTTAAATGCTCAGAGCAAATCCAATGAAAGCAGGTTTGCTGTACGCATCAAGTGCAGATACCAGTGGCAGAAACACAGCCACCGGGCTCTTCCTTGGTGACATCTCTGGAGTTCTACAAGCACCTGCTTGAAGAGCGCTTGGTGTTTGTAAAGGGGATACACTTTTAGGGTCTTGCCTTCCTCCAGCACAAGCTCTGCTGGGGTGGCAGCAGGCTGAGACCCCCCTTACTCTGGGTATAGCAGTGGCCTGTTCTATGAGGAGCAGCTCACCCAGATCTCCCCTATTGCAGGAAGCAATTAATGTATGTGAGAACTTTGGTGAAAGGGGACTGGAATTGACTGGTACCACTAAAAGTAACGAGGGACAAGGGACAGGAGCCCAGCAGCACCATATGCCTGAATTCACAGCAACCCGAGCAAGATGAACGAGAAAACAGCATGACTTTATGCCTCTGGGGTTTTTTTTCCCCCTACGGGCGTTTTCCAGCTGAGGCTTTATTAGCTTATCAGCACAGCGTCCCACACGCGGGAGCCGGGCTGACCACGCGTGGGTGCTGTTGCCGTCCCGCCGGAGCGGCGAGGCGGTACCGGGCTGCGGCTGTCGCAGCGCCCACGAGGTGGCGGTGGAAGATCACGGGCATCGCCCGGGAGCCCACAGCTCAACCAAACCCCTCCGTGCCAATTCCTATAGCACCGCTTATTGAGAAGGATACCTTTACTTTTTAAGCTTTTTTTGGTGTCGTGCCTTTGTCAGCATCTGAAGAGAGAAAGGAGCTGCCACTCTTATTGTTCAGGGTTTATACTACTGCTTTTCCTCAGGTAGCATTTGAGTGCAGTGGTTAAACTATTTCCTGCTTCTGAGGTGCATTTGTTATCCATTTGACCTCTACAGCACTAGAAAACAGCTATTAAGAAGTCTACTTTTGAAAAATGAATAGAAATTCACAAAGGAAGACAAAAAGGAAAAATACAAGACAGTCATCATGATACAGAACTAGTCTACTTACTTACTTGTTTTGCAGTTCCATCCTAGGACCCTAAACCCACAAATACACTAGTCCCTGAAATGTCTGACTTTCAGACTATGACTAGTCCTACCGAGGTGAAAGAGACAGCCAGCACTTGAGGTTAAGCATATCCCAAATCACAATGAAAAAAAAAAGTCAGAAGCTCAAAACAAAGACTGAAGTCTTACCATATTCAGCATTGCCTATAAATATTGCCTGCATAGCTCCTTACCCCAAAAGCTTAATCACCATTGCTACCACACTCACAAAAACACTCCTCACCCACAGCCATCCATGCCCAGGAGGCCAACAGACTGACTTAAATCCAATTTCCCTTATCTGCAAATCAACTTACTAGAAAAGTCCCAGCTGGAGAGGATCCAGTCCTCAGTAAAATAAAACCAGTTGCCATGAGGTGGCAGATGCTGACCAGCTATTTTTCTGATTGCTTTTTCTTTGTCTCAGGGCTTCAGGTGATGTGTATTCCTCAAACCCATGGCCCAGCTGAGATGTATCAAACAGAAATGGGGTGCTGGTGTCTACTCCTACCCGAGATCTCTGCTGGAGAGCTCTGCTGGCATCAGGACCTGCTCTATTTGGTGCTGCAAGAAGCAAAACCCAGAAGGAGCTGATTTTGTGCTATGATATTTGCTTTGGATATGGATTTCGCAAGCAAAAAATTAATTTTCCTACAGAGGGGTGTACACAAGTCCAGGATGATGCATGACAAAGGGACTGAGGGGTTAGAGAGCTCAGCCCTGGCCAGTGGGCTTACAAGACGTGACAGTCAGGCAGCACTTCTTTTTGTGATCTCCAGTAGGAAGTAATTAAAATTATGCTGAACGTTCAAATAGAATAGTTTAAAATTTCATTGACTATTTTGTTAACCAGGGAGACAAATTTGATGTGAAAGGTAAAACCCATGACTTGATTTTAGAAGTGGTCCAAATCTTCATGTGAGTTAAGTCTCCATAACTTTACCAACATGACCGGACTGATATCAACAGAGCATGAATGCATTTTAGCCAGTGCTACTCTGTAGGGTGAGAGCCTACAGATGATTAATATCTGAAGGAAGGGAACATGCTTACTGTTCATCTCTAGGTGACTTTCCAATGAGAGCTCAACTACCTCCAACTGTGGCAAATCTCATTTGATATGCTGTGATTTAGCCAATCCACTTGTCCTTAGCTGTTTGAGAAGTATATGCAAATGTAAATGCCTTCTCATTATTAACAGTGAAATGACTTAAAAACAGGAGGAAGAAAATTAAAATGTTTGATATCAAATGCAAGTGTCCTGGAATGGGTCACACATGGGTAAAGCAGACTCAAATCGGGTTTCGATTCTGCTGGAGCTGGACTGCTCGCTTGGTTTCTCGTCTGTCCCGTAACATACCTTCTGCAAGAGCTAATCAAGATACTGCAGATATAAAATCAGAGTGATAGAGACATGGTTGCATCAATTTCAGTGAATTTCCTTTTGCTTACCCCATCTGGGCTTACTATCCAACTCAAAATTATACCATATAAACTATCCATCCTTTGCACTGTTCTCACTCAGTGATGCACAAATACCTTCAGTCAAGTCTTTTAGGATACACTTCCCTTATTTCCCTGCCACTGAAGTACATGCTCATATGCTTTGCCGAATCACGATGGATTTAGGCGTACACAGCGTTCAGTTCAGGCATGGGTGTTTAGCTGAACTTGGGCTATTAACTACATTGTGGCTGCCAGAAATACAATTATTATCATAGGTCGTAAAGCACTTGATATGAGAAATCACAAAGTGAGAGCTGTAGCTTCTTGTTTTAGAGTGCTACAGGTTCTTGGCTTTATTGCTTATGAAGACAATGGGCTATATTCTTTCCTTCCTTATTCCCAGTAGATCAGGATTTTGCCAATCTGGCTCACTGTGGAGCAGCTGGAGCATGTTATCAAGAGGCACTTGGTGAGCTGAGAGCTGGAAGTGTGCAGGGGACAGTAACTTCTTCACCAGCACAACTGCAGCCTGGAAGAGGAGAATAGGCGCTGGCACCCTTCGGTGACCTCCCAGAAAAGTCAGGTGCTAAAGACATACAGGAGAAACTCCAGTGCCCAGGCTGAGAGAGAGATGGTGAGGAACCGAAGGTTCCAACTTTAGGTGGTAATGTGCACCAATTTTTGATGTTGCTGAACAGTTCCCTGGTTCTGTTTGGCACAAAACCTGTACAGCTTTCCTCAGGGTGGCATATGTGTGTTTGCCTGTCCTTCTGTTTGCCTTGAATAAAACCCCGTGGAGTGGGATGTAAGGAATACATCACTATTCCTGGGGCACGTCTGAGTGCTGCTGCGATCATATTGCAAATCTGTGAGCAATAAATCAGTTTTGCTTCTGAATTCAATCTGCTTTTTCTTTTCCTGATTTGCTTTCAAGACTTTGCTACCTTGGGACAACTGGCAACATGTGGCTACTTTTCAAGGAACCAGAGGACTTTTATGAGCTGGGAATAGGTAGAGGCTCTTTGCCCAAGCGTGCAGGTCTGCAGGCAGAATAAAACACAAGAGTCACCATGGTCGTGAGCAGCCACTGCTGACGTGGCCCTGCAAAACCTCTGGTCTCCAGCTCCGACTCCTGGTCACTGCTTTGTCAAATACAATGGCGGGTGAAGGATTTGGATGATGAGAAGAAGAAGGATTCTCTAAAAATAACATGGCAAAATCTGCCTAAGAAAGTCTTGCAGAGCTCTTTGCGTGATTCAGCTGGGGTGCAACCGGAGAGGAAAAACCCTGAGGTTTCCTGAAGCAACTTTTCTTGTTTGTTTTGATTTTTCAGGCTCCTCGCTAGGATCTCTGCAAATCTGTGTCACATCATGTGTGAAGGCAGCAAATAAAGTGAAGTCTGAATTTAGCTTTTTCAGGGTTTTTCAGGGAATCCAGGCCTCTCTCAGAAGAGGATACTTGAATACCAGTCAGACACCTGGTGAATAAACCAGCTGTTCACAGCTGTTCTTTCCATGTCTCTTTTTCATTGTTTGCAGAAACAATGAAGTGATCGAGGACTAAGAGGGTTGAACTGATGAAAAAAAGAGACCCAAGTGCCAAGCTCTTCAGCGCTCTTTGTAAAACCCAAATAAATGGAAAAATAAATCAAGCTTAGACATCAACAGGAAATTGAAAAGTTACATCAATGGAAGGACAGAAATGTATACGTCAATCATTTGGCTGGAGATGTTGTGGGATAAACAGATTTTTATCACATATAGCTCTCTATTCAAATAATTATGTCCCAGATTTCTTTTGTAGAAGTACACAGTGTACAATTTTGCCAACAAGCCTTTGGGAACAAATATGAAAAATAGAGCAAGACTGGCTTTGCTGTCCCTGATTTCAAGTTTGCAAAGTTTTTAAAGCATCAGTTTAAGTTAGAAAAACAGAAAAGGCTTATAGCTAATCCTCAGTCAAGGCTGCAGGACTTGTTCAACGCCTGCAGCTAGGCACATGCTGACGTGTTTTGCTGAATAGAGATGGACTCCTTGAACTATGCCTTTCCCACTATGTTCAAACCTTATCAGTGTTGTCACCTCTCTTTTCGCTCCTTCACAGCAACCCACATTTCTTCCGGTTAGTTCATTTGCCCACAGGGAAAGGTTAAATATGACAGCAGCCTGTCACCAACCCAGTGTCCCGAGCTCCTGTTCCCATCACCACACCTCGTGGCCAATGCAGTTCCCGTCACTGCACCTCGCGGCTGACGCAGTTCCCGTCACCACACCTCACGGCCGACGCACAAGGTCAGCCTGGTGCCACCTCCATCGCAGGGATGTGGTCCCTCATCACGGGAACCACACCGCTGCCAGCCACCCTCGGGCGCAGATAACCGGCCCTTGAGGACAAAGCCTTTGCCTTCCTTTTGAGATGTAAGATATGGGGATACAAACAGTAATAAATAACTGATGTGTCGGTCTGAACTGAATCCTGTTCCCCTGCCTCACCCACTTCCACTCTGTTTACCACCAGGCGTTTTTTTTTCTCTCTCTGCTTCTTCCACACCCACCTTTTCATTTTGTATTCCCTCAGACAAATGTGGGACTCCATTCTGCAGCAAGGGACGTTTCCTGGGAGTTTTTCATCTCTCATGAGGAGTGAACCACACTCCCATGCTGCTGGGAGGTTTGGGCCTCTGATCTACTCCTTCCAGCTTCGCTCCTGACACTTGGGCCGTCCCTCTTGTCTAGACCCATCAGTTATACCGCAATCAGTCCTGCCATGTTCCTTGGGTTTCTTTCTTGGCACCAGGCGTGGTTTTCTGCTGCAAATTTAGCCCCAATCATTTTTTTGCATTGTTCTCTCACAGCTGCTATCTTATCATTGCTGCATTGTTCCTTTTTGGCTTCCTGTGCGGTTCCTATCTGTCTTCTTTGTGTGTCACTGTAGGCTTAGCTTCAGTTAAGTTTTGATGTCATTCATCGGGCGTCTTGTTACTGCTAATTCATAGTGTTCTGTTTTCATTCTGTTCCTGTCAATGTGCTTCAACCTCTCTTAGCAAAAACTCAGCTGAACTCAAGTCAAATGTATCCTTCAATTGACTGAAAAGCCTTGAGCTGAAGTGGAAGTCAAGGTGGTGGGAAGGTTACCATGAAAATGTTCACAAGCACAATATGAAATGAGGGCTTGTTTGACCCAAGCTTTCCGCAGAGTTGCGGAACCGAGCCCAGCTAGCCAAAACCCCTGTGATGCTCTACAGACCCCCTTTGTGTGAACTCCTGCCAAAATACTGTTCTGTTCTGAAATCTATTTGAGCTCTACACTGATAGTTCAGGTTGCTTTTCTCTAAAAATGGCAATATTAACACTTTCATATATTGGTAGGATACAAATGCCGCAACTGAGATCCACTCCAGTCTGGAACTGAAGTTGAAATTGTAGAGATCAAACAAAATTATGACCCCACAAAAACATCACCAGATGAGTACACCAGCCCACAAGTCAATATACGGATTCCAAAGGAGGGAAGCACATATAGACAGAGCCACGCAAGTGCCATCCTCGTCTCTGAGGTCACTCAGCTGCTCTGGTTGCAGCCAGAGGCTCATGCTTGTTTTTGCTGGCGTTTACTTTTACTTCCCTGCTGTAGAAAATCTTGTATGGAAATGTTACCACGTTTCCTGTCTCCCAGTGACTGCTGAGGTCCTAGTTTGCCAGATCAAGCAGATGGCCAACTTGATGCACATGTGAATAAAATTACTTCTCTTCATGCTTTCAAGTAAGTAATTAACTACCCAGTAGCACTTTACTGTGTATTGGGTCATTTGGTGGAGACAAATGAGAAGCAAAATTGACACAAATACACGATGGTCTGAGTATGATTTCTAATATTTTTGCCAATTGCTCAGCAACTTCTTTTGATTATCAGCACACTTAATCTTCACATAGCAAAGGTGGCCAAAGAAGAAATTTTGAGAGCTTAAGCTTTAAATCCTCCAGGCATTAAATCCACCATTTGTGTCAGAGGTAGGTCATCCTGTGAAAAGGGAGGATGATACAGTAATATATGCTCTTGGGCTGAGTGCCACACTGTATAAGCATGTCTATTTTCAATTTAATATAACAAACCTGTCTTTTGTCTGATGTTTAGTGGCTCTTGGTCACAGTTATCCTCAGATAATCAATAATCCCTTGGAACAGAGATGCTCTAGTCAAATTGTTAGCTGTGTGTTTTCTTTGACCGTGAGTCAATGATGCATTCCAGCAGCGTGGCAGCTGCAGCCTTCACAAACCCAAACAGTTTGGGTTTGTGCAACAGTGCAAAGACATAACCAAACCAAAGGAAAACTTTGTGCGATGTGAGACTGGTACATGCCAACCTCCTCTCTGGTGTCACTTCACTGATCACACTTCAGTTAACATGAGGGCTACCTCTGGGCTGTGATGGCTGAACCTCCAGATAGTGAAAAGTCTGAGCTCTACCATCAGTACTGTCCCTGTTTGGGCAGTACCTCAATAAATTAAGCGCAGCCAAGTGTTTTCATTCTCATTCTGACAGATCAGCTAATTAGAGTGCAAAATAATATTCTCATGCTTGGCAAATCCTTTTGACTTTGAAAGATTTTTTTATTTATTTATTTTTTGCTCAGACAACATGGAGACTCAGTGCTAAACTACACAAAACAAATTAAATATCCAATTTCAAACAGTTGTCTCTGGTCTGGAAGCACTTCAGTTGATTGCTGTGATTCAAAGGAGAAAAATTATTTCATTTTGAATACTGTAATGCTTTTAAAACAGCACATTGGCTGACCCATCCTGGGTCACGACCTCAAGAGCTTCACATGTTTTTGAAAGTAAGGTTTGTGTCTTGCCTCATCAAATGGATGCTCAAGCTTCACAGCTGCGGTAAGGGGAGGGGAGTTGCCCATCTGCCCCTTGACACTGTTTCAAGGGAGACACACAGAGATCTAGAATGACCCACGCTGGCATGTTACCCTAACCCCAACCCCAACTGCATGGCCCTGAGCCACAGAGCAGTGTACAAGAAGCCCCATAGTAGACATGGACGGTTCTTCAGTGGCAAAGGGCATGGCTCACTTGTACGAGTGTGTGTCTCTGTAAGTGTAAGGATTTAAAGGTCAGATTCATGTAGAAAAGCGTGGAGGATGTATCTTTCTCACAGATACAGCAATTTTGCTTTAGGACTTTCCATACATCCCACTACTTTCTTGAGAACCCCTCTCCTTTCTGTTGAGTTCATGTTTGAGATGGCTGTCTCCAAGGGTCAGTCTCCCCCTGACAAACTTGCCTTGCCCCTGCTGTTGGAGGAGCAAGGAAGAAGAAGGGCTGAGCCACCATGTGCTGGGACTGATGTGCACGAGGAGAGCTTGGAAACAAGGTGACCACAGGACAGCAAGGAAGGGGTATGCTGCTCCATGGGTGGTGGGTTTATCTGGGTGACCCAATCCAGGCTGCAAGGGCAGAGAGACAGATCAGCTGTACTGAAGGTCATCACAAGCTCAGACCACCAAAAGAGGCTGTGCTCAGTGACACCTGGATGTGTTACATCCCTGAGTCTTCTGGGGCAATATCTGCAGTTGCTGCCATCAGAGGCTGACCGTACAAAGCCATCCTTTTGGGCTGGATTCACACCAAAGTATGTTTTTGAGATCCAAGGTTGAAACCTCCTAAGAAGCCACAAATCCTCACAGCTCAGGTGGGAATCAGTAGCCATCCCCCAGAACTTGTCCTTCAGCTTGACAAAGGACAGAGTTTTAAAGTAGCAGCACATGGCTTTAGGAAAAGTCTTGGGATATAACAGGAGGTAAATGAGATGCCTGATCCTGCAGAGAAGATATTTGTGCTTAGAGGTGTGTTAAGTTTCACAAGACTCAGCACAACACTCAGGCTTCATGGGGACCACCCAGTTGCAGGGCAAGAAACCCGTTTTTCTCATGGTTTCAGCCGTGTCTGTGCTGGACTGCTGCTTTTACAGCTCTCTTGTTTTCCCAGCTGGTTAGTGTGCCTGAGATCAGGTCACTGAAAGCAAAGGGCTTGCTCAGAAATTAAACAAAAGCTCTTTCAAGTTTAAAAAGAAGAAAAAAAGCCCACCTGCAGAGAGTTCTCTTCTCCAAGAAGGAAGAGTTTGCTTTGGAGGCCTTTCTGCAAGAAATCCAAGGCTGAGCTGGCCCGTGACTAACATTGCCAAGGTGTGTGCGGCGGGTGAGATTTGACTACCTCTTTAAGGTATGAGAATTTCAGGAAAAGACTTCAGCAACAGAAATATATGCCAAGGATTTAAGAAAAGGGATCAAACTCCCTTCCTGATAGACACACATCAGAAAAACTAAGGAGGAGACAAGGGACTGGCTAAAAGGAGAACTATACTCAAATGGATGGATCCAGAACAAAGAAGCTCAGTACCTACCACAGCCACAAACTTCACATGTGATTATAACACTTAGCCTCTGTGAGCACGAAATCCAAGCCTGGCTGGAGGGAACCAGGAGCTGTTAAGTCACCTGAGTAACAGAGGGAGAAGGGAGGAGGGAGAAGGGAAAAGGGAGAAGTCCACCTGCTCCCAGTTCCAGCCCTGGCTATGCCCCCCCATCCTCGTCTTTCTTCACCCAATACCCTGGGGAGCAAAAGGGAAGGAGATTCTTCTTTCCTAATTTTGTTTTTCTTGGAATATGGGTCAGGCCCCGGCTCTGTGGGAAAACAGACACAGGCCTATCTTGCACTGTCCTAAATGGGTGGTCCCACCCCAGACAGCTGCAGAGCTCTCGCAGATATTTTGGTACGCACCAAAAGTAACTGCTCTGATTTTACTCTTTGGGATCAAGGCGCATAACCTGTAGCTGTGAGCAAATCACAGCCAGCCAACAAAGTACACCCAGCCAGCGATGTAACCCTTTCTGCCCTTCTTGAAGGCGGTCAGAAGGCAGATGTTGCCCCAGCATTTCCCTGCCCTTTTGTTGTGAGCACGCTAAGCGTGCTGGTCCTCTCCTGGGATAGGACCTGCAGGAAGATCCATAGCACACCATCCCCAAAGGCAGATGCCTGGGTCTAGGGAGGTGCCAGAATGAAGTCCCATCTGTCCTTCAGGAAGAATCGCCTACCCTGGTGCTATCACAGTAACTTAAGAAGCTCAGCCACGAGCAGCCACAAGTGAAATACAGCCCCATGTCCCAGGGGGACAGCCACCTCCATAGCACGTCTGGGCTGCAGTGCAACAAGGAGGAGATGGTGCGGGGGCGAGGTTTCCCTGGGTACGTAACGAATGCTTCCAGTTTTACTGCTGGTTAGATTTCGAAGAACCAGACACTGCAATCAAGGCATTCAATGGCAGCTTTTTTTCTTTTTTCCCTCTGGAACACAGAAATCAAGAGCCCTACTTGCCTGGCAGAACCAAACAGGCTTTGAATGAATCAGAATTAGTGGAGAAAAGCGTAAAGCCTTTAATGTTTTATGCAGAAGACCAACATCTGTAAGTGCTCTGTGAGCACACCAGGGTGTCACACATTGGTCCCTCAATATTTTATGTCCATGTACACATACTATCTTGATTTTTAGACAACTGCGAGAGCAGAAATTCTGTTCCCATGGAAGCTCTTTTTTATGACACTCCTAAACCTAATCTTAATTCTTCCAAGTGTATTTTGGACTATGGCCAATCTGTGCACGTGTGGTAGGAAGCCGCCTCACACAACTCCCTGCAAAATGGGACAACTGAGAGCAGCTCCACAGGCTCCCGTGGCATCCAAGCCCATGAGAAGCAGAAGGCAGCAGCAGCAGTGGCTTGGCTGGTGATGAGATGGCAAGTGACACCCCGCAGGGGCCAGGGAAGAGGCTGGTGTTATGGTAATGGGGTGGAAAAGGAACATGTAGAGATTATAAAAAAAAGGGGGGAGAGCGAGCTCCTTTGATAGCCTTAATATCACAATCAGGAGAAACTTCCTGGCCTCATATTTTCCATATAAACACTCTCCACTGGATAAAGTTAATGGTTCCCTAACTGCAATGCAGAAGGGCTTGATCAGTTCAATTGACGTCACAGATTGAGTATTTTAATGAAATGTGCCGTGCTTCCCCCATTTATATGTTTGACCCTAACCTTTACCAGATGTTCAATTCATGCTCACTCGCAGACACTGCAGCACTGTGTTTTGGAGGCTCTTGGAAATCTGAAATGCTGAAGTGGAAATAAAATCCTCTGACATGAACTCTTTTGTTTGAGCTGCTCCCTGTGACGGGCGATGGGCCGTGCGGAGGGCTCTGCTCCTCTGATGCAGGAGTGTAACGAGGAGAGATGGGGAAAAAAGGGGCGAAAAGGGTTCTATTGTGCACTGCCTGCTTATGGGGGAGTGTAAAGGATCCCCCTGCCACTGAACAAAGCCAAAATCAAGGCTCTCCCCTGTATTCCCCCCCACCCAGACAGAGCCCTGAGGCCAGCAAGGAAAGGTTAGCCTGTGCGAGAGGGAGGAGAAAAAGAGCTGAAAACCCTGAATTCAGAGTTTGGCTTTGCCACGTCTCCTTGGGCAAAGGTTTCTGCCTCCCAGCCTTGTTTCCCAGCCATAAAACAGGACAGTGTCCCTTTGCCCAGTTACATCCTGGGTTTATCGGGGGCACGGCTGGGCTGGGGAGAGGCTGTGTGGCTGGGACTGCAAGGGCTCACCGGTGTCCCCTGGGACAGCCCAGGCTTTTCCTCAGGCGTGAGCAAGCTACTATTGGCATCGCAGTCCCACCGCCCCTGTGTTACTCCAGATGGAAATCTGCTCCACGCTGAGACACCCCCCAGCAGTTACACCTCCAAAGCAGTGTGTCGCTGAGCTTTGCAAAAAGTGAAACCAGCTGGAAACGAGTCACAAGCAGGAAAAAAGCATTTCATCAAAAAAGATGACATCGAAAGTTTTCTGGTATTTGATGCTCATTTAGAAAGTCTCCTGTTCATTCTTTCTGCAAAGAGAAGATAAAATGATGGAGCAAGAGAGGGTTAAAAGAAGATCCAGGTTCTCCAATCTCAGCTCTGGTTTTCAATCATTTCAGATAAATTGGAAGTGGGACCGAAGCCACCCTTTAGTTCTGGGTTTGGATAAGCAAATTGAAAGTCACTGATGAGGTTTTGCAAAACCAAACCCATATCCTTGGCCTGCTCCTAGCTGAAACTGAGTTTGCCCTGAGCAAAAGTAAGTGAATCACTCCTTAAAACACACACCCCCCCCAAAAATGCTGAACTCAACAACCACAAACAGAGAAGGAGCATATGCGAGCCTGTGCAAGGCACTCATTCCATTTAACCCGGGAAAGACCAAAGTTGCAGCACCAGCACTTTGCAACAGATGAGACAGTAAAAACATTTGGAAATCTTAAAAAATAAAAATTGATGGTTTTGTTTTTAGCAATTCCATGCACACATATAAAAACTATGTATTCTGCGGCCAAACAGTTTGCATTTGTCCCCGAGCAGATGACAGTGGCTGTTAGCGCAGCAACCTCAGACCTGCTCATGTTTCACTTAGACGTCGATCCTGCACATACAGTTCAGTGGATTGAATCAAAACGGGGACGAGGTTCTCCTGACCCCGGGATAAAAGCAGCCATGGATAGAGCCAGACCAGCACAGCTGCCCTGCCTCAAGCACACACCTTGCTGTAACCCAAAACGATATCCATGTTTAGGTAAGTCTAAAGTGTTGATTATGTTCTTGAAAGTCACAGCTGCCTCTCAGCCCCATCTAATTGCAAAGGAAATCTCCCTGCTGCCTGGTATAGCCAGAGGATGAAAAGATGCTCACGAAGGAAGAGCCCTCCCTGCCCATGTGACAAAACGCGAGGACAGGACCACTCAGCTGCGTGCAGGCTGTGTGCATCGATGCAGAAACCCAAGCTCTGGTCACAGGACGGTTTCTGCATGCCTGAGGAGGAGCAGCAGCACCATGGGAGCCGTGGCTGAGGGTTTGGGAGAGGCCTGTGCACCACCACAGCAATGCTACTGCAGCACTGCCTGTGTCAGCAGTGACTGCCCCACGGCACCACCAGTCTGGAGTTTTCTTCCCAGAAGTTGCAAAAAGAAGTGGGAATTATACAGTAACTCAGACCACACTGCAGAAAGCAGATGCTCTCCCTGCAGGTTTGCAGTCGAGGCACTCAGGGTTTGCTGCGGGGTGTGCACAGTGTCCCGGACCTCCACGGCTGCTGCGGCAATGCCCCCTTAACCCGTCTCCTGATCACTGGCCCATTAACACCAACACGCTTTTATTAGCAGGAAATCCTAAATTCAACCATCGGGACGTTAATGTAATTACAATCTGATAAAAACAGCAGGTAGAGCCCCTCTTGGCCCTGAGGTGGGCAGAGGGGCTCCTCTGAGTTCCCAGACTCACAGTAAATACAACCTGAGCATCAACACTTAAGAGTATTTTACCAGTGGTGACGAGAGGGATTCAAGCAAAGTAGGAAATAATAACATCTTTGTTTGGATCAGGGCTGCGATCTCAACCAGGCTGTCTTCCCTGACACAATTTACACCTCCCCACAGACGTACAGATTGGAAGTGATTTTTACAGCCAGCCAGGAGACAGCCACACAGCCCACACCAGCTCTGGTAGGAATCACATGCCTCGGTCCCCTACAATGTGTCTGCCTCTCTGGTAAGAAGAATGCGGAGGGTTGTTTTTCTGGTATCCCTTAAGCCCATTTGGTTTTATTTTCCTTTACTTACTGGCAATAAATTGTTCCATTTCTCTTGCTCACCAAACACTTTTCTTTATATTCTGGGTTGGATTTTTTGTTTGCTCATTTGTTGCGACAGGAGTGATGAAAGACTCTGTCTGGGTTCGCCAGATCACGCACCAAAGCTGACACAGGGCACACGGCTTCTTTAGAGTCACTTCTTAAATCTCCACTTTCAGCTCCCGATCCCAGCCCGCCCCCAAAGGATAGAACCACACTGGAAGACATCCAGACTCCAGACTGGCCAGGCTTTCCCACCTTCTGCCTTCCTACACATGGCTTTTTGACTGGCCCTTCGCCCCAGTGAGGGTTAAAGGACTGATGCATCTTGTAGGTGCTCGCTGTGTAAGAAATTGTACCGCACGGACAAGAAGCTGAAAGAGAATTCTGGCTTCTCTTTCTGAGCAAAATCACTTTTTGAGGGAAAGACACTGTCCCCGAGATGTTCTTTAAAATGTTACCTGTGGCTGACACACGGTCTCATACAGTGGGTTGGAGAAAATAATGTGAGCATCACCTGGTGTGCATTGTTTGGAGACGAGTTAGATTTTCCTAGTTTATGTACTTTTTTTCCCTGATTAAAAAAGCACTAAAAGCAATAACCTGTAATACCAAAAGTGTCAAGATCAGAGATGCACTGATCCTAGCAAATGCGCAGCTCCTCTTGCAGCAGCCATCTCCTGGATGGCTTATCTCAACTCCAAATGGAAATTGCCTCAAGTGAAGGAAAGTGGAGCCAACGAGGCAGACAGCATCATCTTTTTTTTTTTTTTTTTCTGTTTTCACAACTGGGCACAAAGGACTGACAGTCTGGATTTATGGCTGGGTTTACAGCCTTTGCTGCCGCCTAGCAGCTGTTGTGCAAAATAAACCACCACCCAACCCAAAACTCACCGAGTCAAGAACACTGCGCCTGCGAGGAAGAAGTGCAGGCACTTATTAATGATGTTAATCATTGATAATAAAATATCAAAGACGGAAAAGTATTTATCATCTTGTCATTGAGATGAGATGTGTAAGTCTCTCTTTCTTCTATTCACGAATAGATGC
Organism: Charadrius vociferus; assembly: GCF_000708025.1. Lineage (NCBI taxonomy): Eukaryota > Metazoa > Chordata > Aves > Charadriiformes > Charadriidae > Charadrius > Charadrius vociferus. The sequence continues at coordinate 74,140 of NW_009647412.1, forward strand.
ACACTCAGGGGAAACACTTGGCAGCCCCAGTGCTGGCCTGGGGCACAGGCTTTTGCTAAAGGTTTTACCCAGCTCTCCCACTCCAGCTGGGGCTGAACCAGAGGAATAAACTAAGAAAAATGTGAAGGAAAAAAGTGAACAGGGTTATCAAAACTCAGAATGGGACCCACAAAGAATAATCTGGCCTTTCTTGCTGGGTTGCAGTATCGGATGCACCACGCAGCACCAGCATCTAACTGGGCTCCCATGCAAGATGTGCAGACCCTGGTCCAACCCAAGCGGTGGTGCTGCCCGTGGCATTTCAAGCCCTGCTTGTCTGAAAAACTTTCCAAAACCCTGCAGCCTCAAGCAATCAGAAAGACTTGGGGGAAAAAAAGAAGGAGTGGGTCAATAGCATGGATAAACGTAGGGCTGCTATTAGGGTTAAAGGGTGGGTTTGGGGATGATGAGTAGTGACAGTGCCACTTTGGGGCCAGGCTAGCAGGAGGGTGCCGCCGGCTCCAGCGTGGAGGTGGCAACTGCAGCCAGTTTGGTGGCTCTGAACTGAGCTCCTTGGCTCACACGGGAGGGGAAGAAAGAAATGGGATGTGAAGATGGCTGTTGTATTGGATGTGCAGAGGTCGCTGTTGATTTTAGGCCTGGGAAGAATGATCTGCTGTGTTCCCTGGTTGTCTTGGCTCCAACTCATAAAGGCACTTATAAAGCTGTCTAGCTTCAAGTATGTGCTTAAGTGCTTTGCTGCATTAGTCAATTAGCATATCTACTTGCCTGCAATCTTTGCAAAAGTCAATTGAAAGCACTGGGATACTGATGAATGCTTTTGGTGGCCTCTGGAGCAGACCACAGGTACCAAATTACCCTCCCCGATCACACCTGTGGCATCCCTGCCCTGGGGAGCTGCTGTGTGAGGAAAAGCTGAGCTTGGCTTCTTGTCTCTGGTCATCTCTAAGCTATATCAAGGCAATTTTTGTGATCAGCTTTGTCAAGTCATTTGCAACACTCAGTGCATTTGGGAACTCCTGGCTGCATGAAGCAGAGCTCAGCGTGTCCTGCCAGAAATGGGCTTAAATGCCTATGTTTGGAGCTTGCTTTTCCTGAGAATTGAGGCTCTGAACTCCAGTGATGCTTTTCCTTTGATTTAATTAAGGGAAGCTGTTCCCAAGGAATCCTACATATAGCTCACATCAAAGACTTCAAGAGCAGCGATGCACCCTGAGATGCAATGGATGTGATTCACGGTGATTCATGGGCCGAGTTCAGCTGCCAAATGAGTCAGCACTTGCAGCAACCTCATCATAATCTACCCGCCAGAATTAAGGACCTGCAGTACCGTGTCCATGCCGAGTGGAAGATGCACCCCGGCCATCCCGTTGCTCCTCACAGCACAGCACACAGCAATGGCCCTTCCCCATCCCCAGGACGGTGTCCCGTGGGACCCGCACCATCACAGACACACTCCCCAGTGGGGAATTTAAAACCTTGCCCTGCTCATGTCTCTAGTTTTCTCATGGGAAGTATACAGCAAAAAAGAGCTGAATTTCTGGTGAATATCAAGCCTGGGTGCAGAAGACCTCAAGTCTTCTCAGCTCATTAAAAGCCAGACTCGAGCCAATTCCAAAGGAACTTGTGGCCAAATGAAGTGCTGAAACAAGTTATTTCTTTAAAAACTTCTGTGGAAGCAATATTCTCGCTGGTGCAGCCCAAGGGTAGGATCACAGAGCTGGCCCACGTGCCCCTTCCCCTCTCACATTTGCCAAACAGCAGCAAATAACAGATTTTTTTCTCCTTCCACAGAAAGTGCAATCTGAATTCGTGCCGATACTTGTAAAATTTGAAAGCTGAGCAAGCCTGAATTTTGCACACACACACCCCCGAACACAGACCCCGTGTAATTTGTGATGCATTTCTGCAGATGCAGGGGAGGACGGCGACCATCTGTTTTTTTGGATGGGAGAGCAAAAGAGCCGCAAAGAAAGTTCTGGTGAGGCGGTTCTGCTCCGAGCTGTGATTTAGAGCTGTTAATACAACAAATCCTCCCCAATTGCCCTGGCGTTGCTCAGGAACCAGCATCCAGCTAACAGAGCAAGCTAAGGTCAGGCGAGCTTAATGATGACCAGCTTGACTGGGAAAGTGAGGGAAAGGCCAGATAAACTGCTGCCCTCGGGGCCAAGCTAAATCGCTGCAGGCTGGGGCTCCGCAGCCGCTGGCCAGGATGGAGAGATGGGCGCTGCCATGTCCCAGTGGCCTCGCTCACAAGACGGAGTTTAAACTGCAAATGGAAGGACTCATCCCTCACCTCCGCCCTTGCAGAAGCATTGCCAGAGACCGACTGCAGTGGTCAGCTCTGTCCCGCCATGTGTCAGTGCAGACTGCAGCGTCTGCACTTGCAAGGAGGGCGGCAAGACTGAAATTTTATTTTGGATGGACTGAAAAAATTGCTTAACAAAGCCAAACCTTTTATTTTCAGTTTTTGGGGTTTAAATGTTTTCTTTTTTGTTTTCTTTTCTTTTTTTTTTTTTACTTACTCAACTGGAGGAAATGCTGAAGCTGTTTCCACCACCCTGTCCCGAAATGGGGCACCACCTTAGTTTTGAGAATGCTAGAAGAGGACATTGAAGTTATTTTTAGAGAAAAACCTAAAAATCTAAACAAAAGCTTCAGCAAACACAACATAGGCTCAGAAAACATCCTGATGTCACCAAATCTCTACTTTTCACTGGAAAAAGATCCATGAGAACCGTTTGCCTGTGTTTACAGGAGTCGATGGGAACAAGCTGGCTGCTGCCACCCCCCCGGGGCCCGTTCCCATCCCCTCCCAACCTCCCGACCATCCCCTCTGAACTGGGAACACCCCCCACATACAGCTTTGCTGGTGCAACTGGCAGCACCAGCATCGAAGGGGCAAGTTACAGGATGGGCAAAGAGCCCAAACCGTGCCCGCAGCCCCACCAGCCGCTCTCTCCAGAGGCAGCGCGTCATGGGTCTGAACCTCTGAGCACCGTGCTGGCTCTCGGCACATCCCTTAAACCACTGCTGGAAGAAGCCAGCAGGAGCAAAACTGACCTGTCTTTGGTGAATTCCATGTACAAAATAATTTGATGTGTTATTTAGTGTAAAATACAGTGTTTCTGTTTTGTATCCAGCAGCGCAGACTAAATAAGTCAGAGCTTGGATGTTATACGGGTCCTTGAACAGAGCACTTCCATTGGGCTTTTCCCTGAGCCTTTGCCAAATGGCACCGCAGCTCATGGCCACCACGCTGCTGCACTTGGGTGCTTCTCTTTGTGGCTGCGTGCCCCACAGCAGAACGTGCAAATAAAGACCGACAACCAAGCATCTATGCACACCTGTGCGGGCACCATGAGTGCCCAGCAGCCTGTAGGGATGCCCTGAGGAGCGGGACTGCAGGCACACTGCTGAAAACCCAGTGAGAGGGACGAAACCTCAGGCTTTCCTCGCCTGCTTCACCCCCGCAGATAAATCACTGCTTTTACAAGGCATTATTTAATTCTTTCCATGCTGACCATCCAGCCCCTTCGCAGTCACGGAGCAGACTGGCACAGGGTGGTCTCAGACAGGATATCCTCCAGGGAACAGCCTCTGCACAACATACGAACAATAGAGCCCTGCCTTTCAAACCATAGGCATTTTAAAAGATATACAACATGCCCAACCTCTCCTCCCTACAAATCTCGGATATCTGCTATCTGCATAGCAGTCAGCACCATGATGTCAGATCTACAGCATAATTTATTTCCTGCTGTTTATGAGCGATTCCCACCAATGTTACAGGGAGTGGAACGGACTCTGGTCCTGCACCTCTGCCCACTCCTTCGGATGCTGCAGGTTTCAAGAGCTCAGGTGTTCGTACGTTTGCACGCTGAGCCAAGACAGGTTGCTCTGCTCCCAGTGCTCAATGACACAAGAAGCCCACCAGATAGTCTTACCCATGGCAATGGCTACAAATGCCGCAACTCCACTTCCATAGGTACCCATCAGTGTTTTGGGATCAAGCCATTTGCAGATGTACATAACATCATACTGAAGCCTTTCACACAGGCTTTAAAGAAACTGCTGGACTGAAGCATCTTCTAATCACCTTATGCACCAGGTGGAGAAGCAACATTTACAGTGGTCCAGGTTGGTCAGAAAACAACAAAGAGCCAGTTGTTCATGGTCTCTCTGCTTTGGTCACATTACGTTGCACTGACTCAACTGCTGTCAGCCGAGCTGCCGGGCCCTATTCTGCTCTCAATTATGTCAATGCAAATTTGGAACAACTCCACTGACTTTCACAGCATAACCTAATTTAATGGAGAGCAGGATCTGGTGTGCTTTCTAGATTCCTGC
>NW_009647412.1:78530-97587 GCF_000708025.1 Charadrius vociferus
TCCTGCTGTGTAATAGGGAACAGACTTGAACCTCTGACTCATTAGTAAGGGAACATGTATTGAAATTAAATTCTCTGTAGGTAAACATCTCTTGAGCCCACTTTTTTTTTTCCCTGGTTATGGAGACAGCGTGACTTGCCTCTGAACTGTAGCCTGATACCCACTGCCTGCAATGGGCAACTTCTATAGCACCGGGAAGGTTTTCATCTGCTTGACAGAATGAAACCAATAAAGTCTCGTTAAAAGCCATTTACAATTTAATGCAAAGCCCTGAAATCCTGCCCGTGGGAGTATGTGCACCCTGAGCGGCCTTGAGTAAGCAGACAAGTTCAAGACGATGGGACGGCACTAGCAGCATGCAGTGATGGATCTCAAGAGTTCCAGGGATATTTCTTGTGTGTGTATCATATCTAATTGTTCCTTAGTAAGTCCACTGAAGCTGGGTTTGATTCATTAATGTATTCATCAGAGTGGGGACTGTTTACACTGTGCTTTGGGAAGAAAACCCTTAATGGAGGAGCATGCTACTGTGGGTCGACTGCACAGGGCCAGGTGGCTCCTTTCTGGCCCGCGGTGGCCTCCGGCATGCCCTTCCCAGCAGCACTCCCATCTCTCACAAGCACATGAAGACAAACAGACCAGAAAATACCTCCTTGTCTCCCACAGGCAAAGCAGTCCCATGCTGCCAGCACAAGCAGGAGGTGCTGCCGAGCCCCGTGGCACAGGCAGAGCCCTGGGGACAAGCTGCCCAGCTGCTGCTCCCAGCTCCGCGCCGTGGGCAGGCTGCCCAGTGCAGGGAATGCCCCGGGAGGAGGGCTCGGCAGTAGAGCCCTAACTGGCTCAATATCACTTATATCCAAAGGCCTGGCCATTGATGAGGATTTTGATCCTTTGGGATCTTTCTCACCTTTGAAGAGGACTCAGCGAGGAGCCGTGCCCTAGTTTACCCACCTTTGTGGGCAGACAACGTACTGCATCACATCAGGGTGTGTGTTATTAGAGCTCCTCATGGGAGCACAGATCAGGAGTGAAAGCCCCATGACCTAAGGCCATGTCTCTCAAAAGTCTTAAAAGAAGTTCGAGCGATTTTTTGGGGCACTTGTCCTCATTTGAGCCCCTGTGTCTCAGGCATCGGCAAGCTCCCAGCCTGCTCCTTTGCTCCCTTGCCACCCCAGCGCAGGGCGGCCAGGCCCACTCTCCCCAAAGCCCTTGCTGTCCGAAATCCAGTTTCCACTAATCTTCATGTGCAGGCTTTTAGAAAATGGCTGGGTTTTGTGAACGGTTCTTCTTTTGCAAACAGATTTCTTTGTACTTGCTGAGAACCCAGGACACCACCTACACTGTGAATCACAAATAAGGAGCAGGTCACAAAAACAAACCTAAAGAAACCTAAAAAATCCCTCGAGGGAAACTCTATGACAAGTGGAGTCCCAGCCTGCAGTGCTGGGTGTTTTTCACAGTGACAGAAGCAGTTTGCTTCATCCCAAGCAGGAAAACGCCATTCCAACATGCAGTTTCTCTGCTGGGTAGTTGTCTTTCATTTTGCATCCCCGAGCCAGTGCAGGATTTGCAAACATTTAATAATTCCAAGAACAAGCACATTAAAGCCTCAGAGCAAGGGGAAAGCCCTTTTCCTGCCAACGAGGCATATTATTGTCAATACCCCATTGTTGTACTCGCACTCACCACCTCTTAAAGCAATTAATGGATAAATCAGGGATTTTTCTGTGGCATTTCTGTGGGTGGAGTTTATTCCCATCCTTATCTGAGCAGCGGATCTTTCCCACCAGTAACCTGGTGCCAGGGTGTCCCACAGCCCATGACGCCGGAGCGCACTGCAGAACAAACAAACTCAATTACGGGAGGATATTTACAATTGCTGACCAAACTCTCGATTTCCTTGGTAAGCTCCTCAAGACAATACGCTCCAGGCGCTGGCCTCCAATTGTACTGTCAGAAATTGATACAGGCCCAAGAATGAGAAAATATTGTGCTTAGATTTGCGATAGGCAAGAAAAACAAGTGAGCGATGTTTTCGGAGGGTTGTCGTCGTGTCCCCCCCCTTGTTTGTTTATTTTTACAGCCACAGGATGGAGCAGGGTGAGTGTGGAGCCTCCCCTTGCCCACCCTGCCCTGTCCCTCCCTGCTCCTGCCAGCATCCAGCCACGCAGCGCTGGTGGGCGCCCATGCGACTTCCCTGGGAGGACGAGGAAGAGGGACAGCGGTGGACCTTGTGCGTGAGGCTCGTTGTGGCCCAAATCTCATATAGTGCCGTTACTGAGCTCATTAAAATGGCCTTTCCCAGATCTGCCAGGATTCAAGCAGGAAACCGTGGCGCCAACATGTAGGGTTTTCCAATGGAGGATGAAAGAAGCCTTCACCTCCCATCGCAGGTGTAATCCCTGCTCATCTGAGGGGTGCCCTGTGCACTGCAGCTCCCAGCCCTGTCCCCGCGTGGGTCTCTCCAGCACCACTTCCCCACGCAGCACTTACAAGTCAAGTCAAAATCTGCCCCCCTCCCCGCCGAGCAGGGAAGTCAGGCTTTGCTCCCTTTTGGCACTGGTTTCATTGTATTTTCAGCCCAGTCCCTTCACAGGTCTGGCACAGAGCAGGGCACGTGCCCAGGCTGCAGCCTGAGACCAAGCATGCTCCAGCATGCAAACCCACCTTGCAGCGCACGCTCACCATGGGCTGCTCTCAGTCATGAACCTCATAAATCGCTTGAAGTGAGAAGTCACTCTTGAATTTGAGCTGCCCCAGAGCACCCTGGGATGAGCACAGTGTCCCTCCTGGAGAAGGTCTGATGGCCATCCCCCGGGTGAGTGGTACCATTTCACACAGCCTGGCCTTGAGCTACTGCCAGAACACAAGCCCTGTGGCAAACAGTGCATCCCTGGGTCACTCCTGGGCTGGAACAATGTGGCCAGGGCTATGCACGGGGTGCTTAAAGGTGCCGTATTATGGGCAAGGTCTTTAGCATTTTTGACACAGAGCACCTCAGGTTCAGCCCTCATTTTTGCCCCAGGCAACTCTCAGGCTTACACCTGCGTTTACCCAGAGCTTAACTATGTGTGGGTCGACCATTTAATGTTTGGACTAATTCTCTGTTTCTTATTACACTAAGAGCAAATCTTGAGTGACGACACTGCAAGCAGTGCTCTCCAGCTTTGCACCAGTTTAATGAAAACCAGAATTTGGCTCTACATCTTAAGAGATAACACTCTCTGTACTCGTGGCCAATATGTTAATGTCTTCCAGCATTGTGCATCTTTCTCAAAAACCTTTGTAAGCCTTCCCTTATAGGTTATTCAGGGATCAAGGTCTGAAAATCTACAAAATAGACTGGCTGTGCAAGATTCGCATTTAACGTAGCATGGCTTTTCTTATTACTAGGCACTCGTTTGACTGAAACCCTCCGTTTTTTTTTTATTTAGGGGATTAGGAACACTCAACAAGAAAAGGGGAAAAGGGGCAGGTTCTGAGAGCTGTGGGAGCTGAATTCAGTAAAACACACAAGTAGAGTAATTTCTCCAGATTTACACCAGACTAATATCAAACTCTGGTCCAGAGAAGGAACATAAATTAGTTGGTTAATAAGAACTGGATTCCAACCAGCTGGATTAGGATCCTGTAATACTCATGGATTCTACTTTTCTCCCCTTGCCCTGTTAATTGACTGCAGGCCACCCAGGGTAACAAATACATATGACAGAAATATAGCATATATTTATGTTGGCTCGTCTTGCTGTAATCTCCTTCAGGGTATGACCTTACTTTAATAACTCAGACTTAGCCTATCACTTTCTGGCTCATTTTCTTGTGGGCTTATAACATACACAGTGCTTTTCAGTTTATTCCTTCAGTACATTTGGAAAAGAAAGAAAAAAAAAAGAGAGGGGGAGAGGGAAACTGGCTACAAAAATTCATTAAAATCCATCTCAGAGGCTCTGCTTACATGTCCCATTGCTTAGGGGCTCCTACAAATATTTATTAGCATGGATCACCTCCTGACAATGTTTTCCCGTGTCCAGTAACAGCATCTTCACAGAACAAATGGAAGATGTGAGCACTGGTATCTGTTCCACCCTCAATGAACAGAGACTTATAAACATCTCCAAGACTGGGTAATTTATCATTACAAGAAATTATACAAAGAGGCAGGAGTTGAAGTAAAATCAAGTTACATCATGGGAAGAAATCTGATTGTAAAGGCATACCAAAATATCTTCTAATGTATCAGCTTTCCTAATGGCTTGCAACGGCTTGTACATTCAGTTCTCTGTAGCAGAGACTGTTTAAATCAATTTAAACCTGCTTGTTTACAATAGTTTCTGTATTTCTGATATTATTAGTATAGATTGTCAGGTGACATTATTATAATTACGCTGCTAAGGTAAGTTCAGAGAAACGATCCAATTTTAATAGCAGTTTCAAATATGTTACTGGGGTAAGAAGGAAGAAAAAAAATCTTCTGAAACTCAGTTGTTTAGGATGAAGCAGACAGGTTTTTGAGGTGGAAGTCCATAATCAATGATTTTACCTTAAGGTCCACAAACAGGGACCAGAGGCAGACATTTTAGCTTCCACAAGCCTCTGTTTCACACTATTCATTTAGCCTGTCTTAAACCAGGTAGTTCCTGAACTGAGATTAGAAGAGATTGTAAGTATGGAGATAATTTAGGACTAAGGGGGAGGCTGATCCCAACTAGAAGTATGAGAACGGCCAGCCAAAGAAGAGGAAAAAGCAGCTGTGAGGAGGTTGAAGGGGTGATCCAGAGACACACAGTTGTGCCTTTAGGATGCAACAAAGGATTCAAAGGAGCCAAACATCTTGAGGAAAGAAAACAAAAGAATTGGCCTCACGTGAACTTTAATTTTGTGCAGAAATTCCACCCTAGATCAAAGAACTGCAGTGAAAGTTTAGTTGGAAACAGCATTTTCCTGCACAGAAGTTCTGCTTCAGCAAGTGGGAAACTCCCCCACCCCCATGAAAAGCCAGTTTTGTCAAATTTCTGGCCTGTTCTAAGGTAGGTTCAGTCCAAAGGCATTTTTTGGAGAAAAATCAAGTGCAAGACATGTTGGGACTGTTATCTGGGCTGACGGGGTAAGGCTCGTAGGGACGATTGGGGGACCTCTTTAGCAACCAGTCTGCCAGAGGCCTGGAAGGAATTTGTGGGTTGCAAAGAGCCGGGAAAGAAGGTGTCTGGTTCACACAGAGATGTAGACCTGTCTCTAGGTCTGAACTGGGAGGCTGTGAAGCACAAGGTGTGTTTGAGACCTGAGCTAGAGATACTGAGTCTTGAACTTCTAGCATGCTTCTACTGAGTTTGGTCCTTTTCCTAGGGAGAAAAGAAGCTCCTGGATGACACTGAGGGAGGAAGCTACTGCAAACTGAGGACATGGAGGAAAGGACAGAAAACAGTGAGCAGAGACAGCTGTTTCTTGTGTGTCCCCCAGTGAGTCATTCCAGTGCAACAGAACAGCCAGGAAGACACAGACATGCCTGTGAGTTGCATCCCATCATGGGATGAAATTTTACATTTCAGAAATGGAAGAGGCATACCAGCTCTGAGTATAAACCACACTTGCAGCCTTCTGAATAAAGTTGAGGATTTAATAATTTGATTTATAGAGATGAGACATGATAGATTTACTACCTTCTTCCCGCAGTTTATTATCTATTGACATGGTTTTCTTTGCAAATTCCAGTTTCCAATGACTTTCTGTTTTTAGCACTGGAAAAGTGAAGCACAGAATGATGCCAGTTAGCTCTGCTAGCTGTTCTTCACATTGCTCTTCAGCTGCTGCTCCCAGTTTTTCTGAATAGACTCACAAAGTCATTGGAAATCTGAAGTCATTTGTCCAAAGCTGGAATCACAATTGCTTCTGTTTTCAAGGAACTGCACAGGAAGTCCTTCTTTACAAAAATTAACTGAAGTAGGGTGACGAAAGTCTGCCTTTATCCTTTGAAATTGGAGCACAGATCAGGAAGGGATCTGCAGGATTGCAGACAGCAGTTGTGACCTGTAATTGCTCATATACACTTAGTAAGCTTCATCTTAGGGGGAAAAAAGTATCAGTTTCTTTCCCACACTCCTTTAACTGAAAGAAATTCTCTCTGATGGCCAGAGACCTTCTTCCAAATTCCACCCCAAGTATATTTATGGCCAGCCTACGCTCATTTGTTCTTGTGCCAACATTGTCCTGATTAAATAGCTCTTCTTCCTCCCTGGTGCTTACCTCTCTGATGTATTTATTACCCTCATGATATAGTTAAATGAGGACAGCTTGTATTCAGAAAGCTTTTATATCTTTCCCATTGGTTACTTTCTTATTGACAGAAACTGCAAGTTCTTGTCCCAAACCACTCAAAAAAGAAAAGGGGTTAGGGGGAGGGTACCATCGCAACGCTCACTGCACTTGGTGGCTCACCTCAAGTCAACAGCTTGACAACTACTGGCTATTCAGCATCAACTCACAGTCTACAGACAGAGTTATTAAACACCTTCTAATGCTGTCCTGTTCATTCACTGTTAACTTCTCTGTGAAAAAAGATACAGGAAGAGGAGTTTGACGTTTAGTCATAAGCCTACCATTCGGTTCATGAAACCCCAATGGCTATTAGAAGTCAGGGCAGTAAGACATCAGCACTTCCTTAACAACTGTGCCATTCTAGAAAGCTCTCTGTGGACCAGTATGCTAAAAATGCACATCTTCATCCACACATGACTAAAAGTCAGTCTTATACCTTCATATCAGAAACCTCTACTGGAGACATGACTCAGTAGATCAGCATCATAGCCCACAATACCCCTTCCTGTGTGCCGTTGGTATTCAGCGCTCACACAATAGCGGGGCTCCATCACACACATGTAATATGTGATATGACACCCGTGCAAAAATTAGGGTACAAACATAAAGAAAGGCCATAAAAAGCCACATCACACAGATCTGAATATTGATTCTGTCCACCTCAAGATCTGAGGATGGAAGACATTCGTTCCTGAATGTTTTTGCTCCAGCTGAAGTTGGAAAGGAATTAGCCTGGCACGTTCGCACTTGGTGTCTTTCTTTTGCAGTGATCCTATTGTTCTGAAACATAATGGGGCAGAGTTTTCTATAGTCCCGCTGGGACTGTATCAAAATTGACATCAGTAATGAAAAGTGTGCTGTGTAATGCTGCTGCCTGCTCTTAACACTGTGATTTCAGCCAAGAAACAGTAAGTTACTCACATTTACTCCCAGTGAACTGGAAGGCCTTTTTATTCAGGCTCCAAATTAAATTTCAGCTGCCCAAAATGGTCTCATTCTTATTCAGGTCAGTGCTTTTGACTTGTTAGGCTTGTGCAGTTCCCAGGGCAGCTCAGGCCTGCAGCAGCTCTGAGGAGCTCTGTTTTCCACGGTGTTGTTACTTGATAGCACATTGATTTAAGGCACTATTTTTCTTCAGACTCCTTCAATCAATATCCAGTAAAGGAGCATGGAAAACAAGCTAGTCAAAGACATCGTATTTTTTCTCAGATTCTGAATTCTTATCCACACCCTCACCTTTAACATTTTCTACTTAAGTCTGTAGTTGAAGCTAGAGCTGATTTAAAAGTAGCACATATCTTTGGCCTTACACCAATAATACTTACATACGGTTGAGGTAAGCATTGCAGGAAGTCAAAGACTGATAAATGGACATAGTTCAACACCACATGCTGTCAAGTATAAACCTTCTCATAGTATCTAATTGTGCAGATTACGTTTCTTTAGAAAAGCCACTGAAGAATTTTCTTCCTGTCATTTACACGGGTAACATCACTGTGCTGAACTCAGACTGAATTAATGTTCCATGCTGAAAGACAGAGGAGCATCAGGAGCCTGGGGAAGATGCTGGCTCCTGTGGGAGAGATGGCATTCAGGGCTGTTACCCTGATGAGAAAGCGCTGACAAATCTGTGAAGGCTGCAGGTGCTGTGACTCTACAGGGACTTAAAAATAATAAAAAAAAAAGGTCCATGAGAATCAATATAAAAGCTGAAAAATTACCAGACTTCTTGACAACTTAGTAAACTTTCAAAGATAACTCAATATGTATGTTATTCCTCTGCATAAACTGGCTGCTAGTTTGCATTCAGGTCTCCAGGACAGTCCCACCACACTGCGGTCCTCCAGGACACTGCTCTGAATGAAGTCAGCTGCCTTTGCTTTGGCCATGCCTCTCCCACAAGAAGAGCTCTGTGGTTGCTTGCCCCTGAGGAGTTGATGCTCATTCTCACTTGGTTTTTTGAGGTGAAGTTCAGGAATATCCAATAGGCCTGATTGCCTTTTCCCTCAAGCAGGTTGGGACCAAAAGCACTGGCACAGAGTTAGTGGGGAAAAAGAAAACAAGTTTAATTGCAGCTGTTCAGTGAAGGCTGCTTGATCACCACCAGAAGCGACTGCTTCTGCAAGCCCTGAGCCACACGAGACGCATTGGACAGCATTGTGGTTTGCACCAGAGCTCTCTGAGAAGGAGTTCTGTTTGTTTTTCATTTTCCCTTTCCATAGAAGTTGTGCCAGCACAAAGCTGGGGAAACTGAGTATTTTCTTTGGAAATGCCTCAGAGATAAACATGTTCTCAGAAACGGCTGCAGATATGGCATCTTCCACATGCACCTTGGCAGCAGGGGAGGTTTGGGCGAGCAGCTGAACGTCCCTCAGCAGCACTCTGCTCCTGCTCCACCTTGGGGCAAAGCCTCAGCACCCCTGAGCAGAGCTGAAGCAGTCCTCATCTGATGGGGCGTCCCACCCCTCCATGGGTGCTGGCTCCCTTGCTCCTGGCAGCCAATGCTCGATGGGGAGCAATGGACTCTTGTGAGTCTGTACTAGAAGATTCCCTCCTCCTGGACATGCCTCATCATGGTAAAAGCCATTTCATCACATGCAGCTTCCCACTAGCTTGACACAGGAGTGCACAGGCTGCGCTCATGGTTGCTTCTCTGTCATTGCAGGCTCCGCCGTGAGCCGTGCTGCTGTGACCAACACAATTCCCTGCTGGGTCAAGCTCCAGGGTTTATTGGGCACCTTTACATAAAGCACCAGGCCAGAACTGAGCAAAACCCACAGCTTACACCAACGACATGGGCAGAAGAGAGCAGCTGGAGGAAGGTGCTTAGTTTCCTTCTAAGAGATCAATCAAGAATGCATTTAGAACCAAGCCTGGTGACGTGTGACAGGCCTGCATACACTGCAAGGGATGGAACACCTACACACCTGAGCTCACTGCTCTCCGCTCCACAGGTTTGGGTGTTGGAAACCCCAAAGGGACACACTGAGGAATTTGGGGACCTGTGGACGTGTCAGCACCTGTTTTTAAACGCAGCTAATCCAAAATTAGCCGGGAGAAGTGGAAGAATCATTTGTCAGCTCCTGGTCTCCTCAGCCATCTTTAAAAATATGTCACAGATACATTGACACTTCTGCTGTCGATTTAAATAGCAGCCACCATCCAGGATCGGCTGCTGGGCGAGGGGGCAACGTGTAGCTCCTGTCTCAGACTCCTCCTGTATCAGATGACTCACCAACATGCCTGAGAAACTCCCTTATACCACAGACTCCAGTAGCAACCCCACAACAAACAGTTGTCTGGGGCTTGCAGTCATCCTTCGGGGTTTAGGACGTAATCCTGCCAAGTGCTCAGGGAGTGGGGCGTGAGATGGCAGCGCCTCACTGCTCCTTTCTCCTGCAGCCTCATGGCCACGTTGCTGGACTGGGATGCAGGTGACAGAATATTCTTTGCCCCCCGATAAACCATTCAGTCTCTTGGTGCGGTGTCTTGCTAGTACACTAGTGTTAGCAAAACCTCCTCCCCAACTTTTCCAGCTGACCCCTGGACTCCTTGAACAAGAAGATGTTCACATCCACCTTTAACTGGGTATTGTGCACTGTAGCAGCTGGGCCTTGATGTGCTGCCATCTCTGGATCATAACTGCTTTTGTGGAGCTCCACTGAAGCACCTTGATGCACAAATGCATCCTCAGAACACTCTGAATTTGTAAAGCAGAAAAAGTCATACCCTGAAGAAGCTAGTGCAGCTGCCCAGTACCTCCTGTCCACAAAACAGGCGAGGAGGAGTTTCTATTCCAGCCAACACTTCGGCAGTGCGATCTATCAAGCCTGCCTTTTTAACATGAAAATACAGAGCTCCTAGGAGTGACTTAGAAAATCATTTCCCCTCCACCTCTCCTATCACACTGAGGGCAGGAGCCTTGATTGCAATGCTCCCACCCCTACCCGGGAGAATTGTAGCTCTACCTCCAAAATGCAAGTTAAGTGTTATGACTCTGCCGCTACCCAGCTCTGGGGAGGACACTCCTAAACAAACACTTCTCTCATCTGGACCAAGAGAAACTACAGAGCTTCCTATTACCTCATTGTGATCCGCACCGTGACCCTCTGCAGCTGCATCAGACACACCTTCATCCTTCTCTAAAAGCAACACTTGCGCCCGAGCCCGCACAGCTTTGCTCGCAGGAGTCGTTTCTGCTCATACTGTTTCACCAGGATTAGTGGAGCTGCACACACAGTGAAGGGCAGCTCTTTAATACGGGTTCACAGGAGCAAGCACTTAATTATTTAAGCTATCCCAGCATGACCTTAGCACACCAAATAGTTTCTCTTCATCTGTCAAGAGAACTTGACCAGTATCCAGGGATTTATCAGCAACACTGGGGAAAAAACTGAGCTACAGATGACGTATAATTTTCAATATGACAGTAAAACTATTACATAAAGGACTTCAGAGCCAATACAAATCAACATCCTATGAGGATCTCGTATATCTTCCAAATGTGATTCTGCTCTGGCCACACCAGTTCCAGTTTTGGGGTTTTTTTGTTTGGGGTTTTGCAGTTTTTCTTCCCCCTTTACAGCAAGGGATTACCTACATTTTAATGAGAAACAAATAATTTCGGTAGAAAGCCAATTGCTGGAAAAAACATTTACAGGTCCTAGAATATAACCACTAGGGCAAATACCATGATCCTTCTTAACAAGACAAAAAAGGGTAATCTTTTGTAGGTAACATTCATTTTATAATGAATTTTAATATTGAACTTCTCCTGCTGTAACTTCACTTGAGCCATCTTTCCTCCACTGATTTTTAAGTTTCTAAACACACACTAACTCGAGCTAATAGAGTTAGAAATTTACTTTGATGGAGTTTCAAATGCTTTGAAGAAAGATAATGTGTGTTTATAGCTAAAATCGTGTCTTTATTTGGAACTCAATTCTTCAAGCACATAATTATGTAAATAGTCCTTGGCCAGGCAAAAAAAAAAAAAAAAAAAAAAAGTCTTCAGGATTTGTAAGCTGTGAGCGAAGATTCCCAATCTGTCAGAGCTCTGGGAGGAGAGATCTTGCTACAGGCAACAGAGCAGCAATCGCACATGTAAGATCCAACTCAGAGTGGGCCTCGATGTTTGCCTGTATTTATTCCCCATTCCCATTATCCCCCATTCCCATCCCCAATGCTCACCCTCTTCTTACACAGTTAAGGAGCAGTTGTCTCTGTTGGAGGGCCGGCCGTAGCAATTAGCATCACTAACTATATCACCTAATGAGCAGAAACTCATGTCCCTGCTGCCCCCAGGTCCTGCCAACCCACTAGCCCGTCCCTGATGGCCACCAGTGCCAGCAGCTTTGGGAGATGGTGCTCCACAGCCCAGGAGCCAGCCTTGCAGTACATGATATATAATTCATTGTTCTCGTGTACCCATGAGAGACGCAGGTCTGTGTATACATTCAGATGGAACCGCAACCCTTTCCTACTGCTATCTACCACACAATGTTTATCAGGGCTTACAGACCACTTCCTTTTTAAAACCCTTATTGAAATTTGCACAATAAACAATTTACCCAATTGGTTTTAGGAAGCCCTCAGCCCTTTTCCTTTCAAGGCAAAAGAAAACAGATTTATTTATTATATAGAAGCAGGCTGGGCTCTGGAGGGGCCAGGGGAGGCAAGTGAGAGTGCTCAAGGCTCTGGATGTGAGCATGGACACTAGGAGGGGATGTACCTGCCCCATGAGACTGTCAGACCTCAAGAGACAAGGGTATATAGCACCTGCCCTCCAATCTAGACAGCAAAAATCATCCAGATCACAGGTTAAAGCCCCTTTGCTGAAGTGTGGCAGCAGCACTGGCAGGTACCAGGGTTAGGAGTCACACACAGCACGGCCTTGGCCATTCCCCTCGTCCAGCACTGCCTCTCCACCAGCGATGGGGCTCAGCTACTGAAACGAACCCCCTACCCTAGGTGAGCCAGGCAAGGGTCAGTAACACCGGTGCAGTAGCAGGGGAAGCTTTGAGCCTAAAGCAATTCACCAGTACAGAGAGCTCCCACAGGAGAGAATAACTTCCCCTATTCTTCTGGTAAACCAAGAATTTCTATCAGCCTGAAGCCTAAACAGTTTCCTCTCCCTTTTCCACCACAGAAAACCCTCTGTTGGGCTTTTGCTGGGATTTTTAGTTTTTCCTTCTGAAGTTGCTTGTATTACAGAGTACAGAGGGAAGAAAGAGTTATCACCCAGAAACAGTAGCTCTAATGCAAGATATAAATAATTTACTTTGGATTTCTCTTTCTGTGTGAAGTGTCGTCATGTGCAAGAGGCAGAAGAGCCAGGATCCCCTTCCCACCCTGAGGAGGGCAGGCAGCTGGTTTGGGCAGTAGCTCCCAGACTGCCTGGAGATTTTGACCATTTGCCCAGCCGCTTTCAGACCCCTGAACAGTGGGAATACATTTGCTGGGGAAGTGCTGACCTTTCTGCATGGCAGGAATTCATGGCAATGCTTTGAATGTGCGAAGTGCAGACGCACTCGGTAAGAGATGGCACATTAATGGTATACCTAACACCGGCAGAGCCACTTTCACGCTGAAGAGCTCCACACTTTTTTTATGAACTTTACACCACTTGCAGATCTTGCATGAAATGTGGCCACAATTGAAGGTGAAGGAGTTAACCAGCTGGGTACGGGATACGCTGCAGACAGAAGGGGAGAAGTCAGGAACAGATACAGTGGCAACAGGCATCTATCAAGTGCAAAATCGTTAATGCTTTCACAAAGTGCTTTCATAAAAAATGAAGGGTAAAGCACAGGTTTTTTGCTGGAGTTCTTGGGGTAGGAAGCATCACAGCTGGAGCTGGGATAGTTCAGTCTTGCAAAATTCTGTTTGTATTCTCTCAAGGCAATGAATACTTGCGGGGCAAGCCAAATGCAATTAATTCATGGTAAGAGCTGGCAAGTACAATTCCATCCCCAGATTTCCACCCTTCCCCTCCATCCTGACACACACATTTTGCCTCCAAAAAATACACACTCATCAGGAAAGAAAGCAAGGAGGAGTGCTGTGTCCTGGGCTCCTGCTCAGCCTCCAGCACTCAGCTCCAATATTCAGCGTTCCCAGGGCCAGTCATTTATTCTCCCTGCTTTGGCTGTGGGTAGCTTCTTTCGGGGAGGGGGTAGCAATTAAATTCACAATTAATCACAATTTTAAAGCACTTCACTACTTTTCAGAACAGAGATGTTACAGATGGGGAAGTGTTAGAAGTGAGCAGTAAAATGCTGTGATTAAGCACCTGAAGGTCATGGATGTCCTCTACATGAAGCAGGGAAAACTTCCTCTCCGCTACCCCCATCCCTTCTTGATCGCACAAATTAAAAACAAAGCCAGCTGTTCAGTCGGGAGTGACTTTAGTTTAAATCTTTCTGTTTCTTGCTCAATAACCCTTTCATTATAAGCTTCCTGCTGGGAAAGTTTGTGAGCCAAGGCATGCTACTGAACACGCAGCACACTGTCTGCAGAGGACAAGCGCCCAGTCAGCCCGCATCCACATCTTTGTTGTATGATTTCTAGATCTGATGAGGCAAATCAGAGGGTGTTGGTTTAAAAATAAAAAATAAAAAGATCAAGATACAAGCTGTTCTCCATGAGAAACTAATCACATGCTGGAAAGTCCTCTAGCAGTTTGAAGAGGAGGGAAGAAACAGAAGGAAGCAGCTCAGGGATTTGTGTGCAGCAGGCCCTTTCTTTCCCTGCACGGGTTACATTCGTAATATGACCTTTCTAATTGAAACAGTTTGTTCACCTATGAGCTAGCTCCAAAGTCCTTTGAGGTCTGTAGGGAATTCCCAAGATCCTGGATGGGCTTTTGCCCAAGTTCTCCGTTGTTCACATGAAGGGAAAAAACTGAATATTGATATAAGCCCAGCAATTCGGAGGCCTTGCTAGCAAACACTGGATCTGGACAAGGGAGGATGGAGAGAAATAAAACATGATCAGAAAACTAGCATGGTCCACTGAGAGTGTTTACAACTGCTATCTATGGCTCTGGTCTAAGCCTGGAATGTTTAAGTCACTTATATTTGGTATGTAAATTGCAAAATCAAAGAGCATCCCACATTGCCTCTGAAATGCCTCCTCCGAAGCACTGTCCGCAGGAGTGAAGTTATCAAAGTCACTCATTCGGTGGCTGGGTGTCATGACTTCATAGATTTACAGAAAATAACGCTATTCAGTGCTACCTGCCTACATATATAACTCCAGGGGAAGTTGTTATCGTGGAGCACAGAGCCCAAGCAAACCAGCTGTGGGCTGTGATCTGATGGAAACCGCACGCAGGGAAAGCCTGCTTAGTAACACCCACAAAATCCAAATACCCACCCAGGCTGGAAGCATCAAGCTTTCCACCTTTCAAGTATCTCATTTTTTACTTCTCGTGAACCATAATTAAAGTCAATGACCTCTTGTAAGCTTCAGATCAGTTCATGCAAGCTTTGTTTATACAGACTTGTCAGCAGTTTAAGAAACCATACTTAATTGGGCTGACTACGTCCCTGCGAGAACACAGTGGTCATTCTTTTCTCTTCAAACACTTCTCAACCCAACACGTTACTGAAACCAGAAAACCACACCAGTCCTCCTCCCCCAGCCGCTTTAGTGTACATTACATTCAAACAGGTTCACCACCTTCATTCCTAAAGCTGTCCCTTTCTCTCACTCGGTTACTCATTTTTGGTATATTTATTTGCCCAGTGCTGGAATATCCCGTGTCTGCTGACCTAAGTGATTGCACGGCAGCCGAGGCTCCTCTCCCACACGCAGAGTGTGTTTAGGCTGTTTTGGGGTTTGCACAGCTCAGACCTCACAGGCAGCTGGACTCGGTTCTGTTAGTCATCGATCAGTCTTTCAGAGTGGTGTTAAAACAAATTTGTCAGCCACAAATGTCTAAACAAAAAATCCTACTGCTCTTTTACTGCAAGAGTGAAGGGGGGAAAAAATACCTTTTTTTTCCTACAATGAAACCTCAATACCAGGTCTGTTTCAAATGATAGAGAACATAAATGTTATGATTACAGAATTGAGCATGCAAGTGGAAGGGGATACTGCCTTCTACCTCAGAGCGAGATTCCACTGTGCAGCTACAAAAACACACTGGGGAAGGTAAAGTCAATGCCAAGTCCTAATGTCTTTCAGTAGCACTGAAGTACACCCAGAATTTTACTCCTACAGCAATGGTCTCTTGGGAGAGTATCACACCCAGTCATCTAAGGCCCTCTAAGCTGAGCCTGAGCAAAACACCGTTCCCAGGATTTCACCCAGTAATTTCTTTAATTTGCTGACAGCCTAAGCTAGAATATACCTTTTAAGACAAATCAAATCTATAAAATTTTTAGAGCAATAGAACAGCCTGCTTAATCTCACGTCTTAAAGCCAGAACATTCATTAAACAAGCTCGTAATGTGCTAATTCAGGGGAATATCTTTTTTCCAAAGGGCTAGCATTACAAAATAGTGTCACTAAATACTACCAGAAAAACAATCCAGTCGTCTCTAAAGTTCAGCAGTGTTCATGACGACATTCCTGTCCTGAGACTGCCACCAAGATGTTCTCATACAACCCAGTCATATGGAAATCATAGCTCTCTCAGAGCAGCTGTGTTTTTTGGAAGTGACTTCATATTTTTGGATGTTGTCTACCACATGGAATCTAACATCTTCAACAGCAAATAAAGCTCTTCCTTTCATCCCATGCCACATTTCCTCCATGTAATAAAGTGGTAGATGATTTTTAACTCTACAATGACTTCTTTTTGCTGCCTTCCCTTAAAACACAGGGGCAGGATCTCTGTAAACGCCTTTTCAAGCTTCCGGTATTTCTAACATAAATTGAGCTGAGATTTTACACAAAACTGGAAAGATTCTTCTTCCCACTTGCCTCACATCTGTTCTGATGTGGATCTACTGAGTCACTCCAAAACAGTCACTCTTGCAAGTAAGTTCCTTTCCCAAAACTACATGTTTCATAACGACAGTTCCACCACATGTCTGTCTGGCAAACCACAAGGATTGTTGGCAACAATTTTCGGGAGAGGTCCAGACTGTATGGGACATGCCAAAACACACCCCTGGACCCTGCCCCAGGGGCCATGTGAACCAGCAGCTCAGAGAGCTCAGGGGTTGCTGATGGCCAACACCTCCGATGGCCAACACCTCCACAGCCTCCTATTGTTAAAGTGATGGGTGACAACTCTTGCAAGAGGATAACGAGAGAGGACATGTCAGGCTGCATTGACCTGGCGAGACGAAGGGCTTGTTCACCGGGGCAAGCTGGAAGGAACTTTGCTTTTCATTAGCACCTCACCTTCCCCAACCATGGCCCATGGGTGCAGTCCATGTGGAGGAAGCAATGCTGCTCCCCACCCATTCGGGCAGATGAGCCTAGGTACAACGCCAGCCTGTGAGTCACAGCACAGTTCCCACATACATTGGCCAAGGCAAAAGCTAACTCTCCAGTCATCCCTCCTGCCCCGCTTCGCATGATAACCAAGTCCTTTCTCAGCCTTCCCCTCTTCAGTTAACAGTGCTCAAGCCTCACTACAAACAATGCAGACAGAGAGCTGCCATTTTATCTGCCCGGGACCATACTTGGCAAATAAAAACCAAACGTTTCCATTTGAAATAACAACCATCTGTACATTCTGCTATAGTGTATCTGCCACTCTGCCTCACCAGTCAGCTGCTCACCCCTGGAAAACAGCTGGATCTCCACGAGCGCCAAATGGATGTGCACCAAACGTAGCTAATGAAGCACAGGGAACGCTGCTCCAAGTCCCTGCAGTCAGGACCTGCCCCAGCTTTTTTGATTTGAGAAGTTGTGCCTGTTTTACCTCAAACCAGGACAGTGTGTCTCCCAGATCCATTGGCGTACCACGCTTACCAGTTCAGTTTCTGCAGGTCCAGGTGACCATATTTACTCCCTGGCATGCCAGGAATTGATAAAAAATCATTTGACTTCAGCATTTTGGAATAAGCTCCAGACATACACAAGGATGTTCAGCTGTTCCAGACTCAGCTTATTTTCCATCTCGCCCACGTCCCTCAGGCTAACTGCAAATTGCAGATTTCACAGAAGTGCCCAAGGATCCAGATGCTCAAAATGGCACCAGGTTTCTAAGGGGCTTCAGGAAAAAGCTTTTTTTTTTTCTTTTTAAAATCCCTAATGGCCTTGTTTGTATTTGAATGTACCTTTGAAAGTGGGAGGTATCTTGGTGTAAGTAATTAAGGCACTCAACACCTTCGCTTCAAATTAGAACATCAGTGTTTTCCCTCAAGTTCTGCACTGTGTGTTTGCTTCCCAGTTTCCTTACATTAAGAACACTGCTCAAGACCAATGTAAATCCAGTCTTATTAACCAAGTTATGAAGTTCTGCAAATAACGTTGGAAAGATGCAAAAGTGATAGCATATATATATTAAAAAAATAATCATACATTAAACACATTTTCTATCTAGCTTAAAATTAAAGGCAGTAAGCGAGTAATCTTTGTACCAAAAGATAACAACTCAGCAAGGCAAATAAAAGTATGTTCCAGAGCCTCAGTGATGACTCTCAGACACATTTTCTTCATAAAGCTTCTTGAATGTTGAGTGCCCGACCTCAGAAGCCTTGGGGGGGGTTCCATTGCAACACCATGTAATAAACTGATTCTGCAAGAGTTCTGGCCCACACTAACTTCCCAGGTTTCTTCTCACCCAGGAAGATGCCCTATGCAGCTGGCCAGAAGCTCACTAGTGTGGGCTTGTATCCCCCTCATCATTCTGCTCCACCCCATCAACCACTAATTATTTTACGTAAAACAGAACATTTCTCTTTAGCCTACACAGTAAGAGACTAAATTCAAAATAATTGGACTAGCAAGACAAGTGAGGAAAAGCACAACCACTGCCGCTAGGTCAGCTCAGGGCACTTGGACTGCCAACGCTCTTAGGGGGCTGTGACAAGGACGCCCACCCGACGGGTGCTGGAGCACTCAGCTTTCCAGAGGGCAGCAGCATCTGAGTTAGCTGGGATGGTGTATGTGGGATGTCCCAAACGCATGTGCTCCAGCAATCAACCATCCCGGAGAGAAGCTCAGGGAATGTTATGGGGTTGGCATAAGATGGTTCAGTCCTCCCACAGACCTAATAACCCTGCAATGCTTTTGGAAGAGCTACCCAGATTGTTTTGTTTTCTTGGGTAAGATCTGTCTGGAACTGAAAATTTGCATACGTATGTAAATATATATGCAAGTTGCTGCTAGCCAGGAGGGAAGTAAACAAGGAAGTAGTCAGGAATTGGGAATAGCAGGGTGTCTTTTAGTTATTTAAGGCATTAGCTGAGCCAATGGGCATGCTTTTCCTGTTTTAACAGACACAATAAAATAAAGGTCAGCAGGGGAATTGGTTACGTTTCTTTTTCCCACGTATAGGTATACTGCTGTGGAGGACGTAATCCTGCCCAGAACACTTTAAAGATATAGAATAATTTGGACATTTTAGAAGTATGATATTGGCTTAATCAGCTCAGAGCACAGTGCATTATAGGCACCAATTCCCTGTGAAAGTCAGAAGAATTTGGGCATTCTGATGCTCAAAACAGCAAAATTAAATCCTGCTATGCAACTAAGGGATCCTATAGGAAAACTTATTTAGCATCGAAGCTAACTGCCCTGTATGCTTATCTTTATAAAAGAAAACATCACATTGTAGGGA
>NW_009647412.1:97615-118098 GCF_000708025.1 Charadrius vociferus
AAATACATTTTCTAACCAGCTTTCTTATGCTTCAGCAGATAATTGAACTAGAAATCAATCTCAAAGTGCACCAAGAGGCTCAATAAATACCACCAAAAATGATAATTGCTTAGGCCAGGCAATAAGATAATCAGTGATGCTCTTCCCGATCTATTAACATGCAAACTTGATACAGACACTACGCCATGCATGGAACCCACCTTTGTTTCAGTGGTTTACCATCTTAATTTGTAAATAAGCCCATATTTTTTTCAGTATATTAAACAATTATAGAACCAGCTCTTTCACACACACACACACACACACACACACACAAAATCACAGTTATACAAACCCGCATCTCCTACTGAGATCAGTAACAGCCTTCAGTTTACTGGCAGTTCAGGTTGACTTGCAATTACATTTATAATGCATTCTAGTTCATCAGAAACCAATTAAGATCACTGGCATCTGTAAATAATTCAGTTAATCAATTGCTAGTTTTAAAGTGCCAAAATTGATGCTTCGGATTATAAAAGTACTTTTAAAGATGATATAATTTCTTGAAGGAAGAATATTACAAGTTGGGTTTTATAGATATTTAATCAATAGCAATCAATTTGTTTTACTTTTATTTTGGAAAGAGAGTCATGAAATATTACTCTTAGGATCCAAAATGAACAAGAGATCCATTCCTTCACTTTATTGTAGAAAAAACACATCTTACAAAATCTGTTTTAATGGCTTTTTTTTCTGGTTCAGGGATTTCAAAATGTATATGGCTATCCTCCAAACTTCCTTGAAAGATATTAAATAAGACTGTGGGTATTTTAACTTCAAAACAATATTCTAACTGTATGCAAATTCCTTCCCTAGCCTATGGGAAAAATACATCATAGTGACCATGAGCTGTGAAACCTTCACTGTACGAACCATGATGTGTCGTTTGAAAGACACCTCATTTCACCCTTCTGCTTGAACCGGTTGAACTATTGCTGAAGGACAGAGGTACAAGAAGTTGAACAGTGTTTGGTTCAGGAGTTACACGCATCAGCTTAGGCTTGGTTCAGCACAGAATTAGCACCCTAGTTTAACCTTAAGCATCTCTGTATTCTTTGCTGAATTTGCAACAATAGCAGAAAGTCATCCCAAAGTGCAGTCCTCATGGTGAGTTTTATCCGAACAAATGTATTCAATGGTTTCCAAATAAGACATATAGACCCAGGAATAATGGAATTTGATATTGAGTTTAATTGCTATTCTTTGGATGCATTCAAATAATACTAGTTTTTGGAAAGGCTGCTTTCTCAGCTCATTGTGATACTACCAGGAACCTCTGGCATCTGAACAAACAAAATGAGTGTTGAAGAGGAGTGAGCTGGCTTTGTGATATGGCAATTTAAAGAATAATGAACTTCTAGTGACAAAGTCTCCTCGTTGCGCTATTATGTTAGCAATTATTGCAGAGGAAGTTTGTTTAGGATTTAGGCCCAAGGTTCCCTAAGCGAGGCTTGTAAACAGTGTGGAAGTTGACTTTCCTGTTGGTGATAGACAGATTGACAGCTAACAGCAACCTTTGTGTAGCAATGACAACTGTGACTATTTTGCAGTTTCACTGCAATGTGATTAGATTGTAATTAGACTGCGGCTCTGCTGGATTTTTGGATTGCTTAATTGATGGCCCCAAACCAAATGACTTTCACTGTGAGAAAAAAAACCTGGAACTTGAATTGGAAATTGAATTGCTGCTGCATTGGTTTAATGCATTCTAGTACAGTTTCATGCTTGTAGCAAATGAACTTTCTTTCTTTACGTGCTTTAGAGAAATTACACGGAAAGCATGGAAAGATCCACTAACGGATGCTGGACCAGGGTCTAGGTGACTCTGCCTGAGGTATCTGTTACTAAAAAGTTCCTCGAATTTTGTTGAGAGAAATGGTTTTCTATTTTGATTTAGAAAATGGTATAAATTTATTTCCTCAGTTCCATAAAACTGTCATGAAGATTAAACTCCTTTTATAATGAAAAAGTAGTTGTCAACAGATAACTGTGGGTACAATCTTGGTTTTATGGAAATCTGAAAGTTGTGTTATTATCACCAGCGAGACAAAGATGTAATATCTTTTGGATTCAGAATAAAGGAAGTGCTATAGTTTCTTCATGTGTATATTTGTATAGGTGTGTTGCTCAGGGCACATTTCTAAACTTGGACAATTAACATTTCCAGATCATCTACTTTAGTGAAGGAAAGAGTAAGGCATAACAGGATGATTGCTTATATGCACAAGGATAATATGTTGTTTAATTGAACAGACGTTAAAACAAATGAACAACAAAACAAAAAATGTCTGAAAAAATAACTTTGAGAAAATAAAATCAGAATTAATTTCACCAATTAGGAACAAGTGTATAACAGGAAGTGTAGCTAATGAGCCCATCTTGGAAATTTTTAAATATATCCAGAAACTTGAGCCACAAGCTTATATTTGGCAAACACTATTGAAATGTTCCAACACCATATGATAAGACTAAATTATATAAACACAGGCCATGCATAAGAAAGTTGCCTATTTGTGCTTTATATACCAAGTAAGATGATGGAAACATGCCAGTATAAAAAGAACCTAGTAAAAAGTAAATACTTTGCTTTCCATTCTCCACAAGAAAGAGTAAATTTAGAGAAGATGGAGGCAGGAGCCGAGTTCTATTCTTGTACCCACTGTCAAAGTCTCCATTCCTAAAACAACACAGCTTTTTATTTTCTCCCTTTCTAGCATCTAGGTACGCTCATTGATCACACAGAAGGAAGCCACTTTGTGGATGCACATGTTAATTTACAAACAGACTTAAAAATCCTCTAAAATGAGCTAATGTTTTAGAATACATTCTTCCTCTGTTAGGAGCCTGGAGCGTTTCTCTGCAGTTCAAGGCCAGTCATTAGCAGCTGCCAGCTACGCTACAGGCCCCTCTCTAATCAGTCATTCCATCATCACTTTAGGACACTTGCAATGCTTGACAGGACTTTAATACAAAACTTCCCAAGGCAGTTGTCAGAAGGCCATGAGTTCTGACCGTGATATAATTCACATGTTCAGGAATGTAATTTCATGCTATGCGTGTTGCTGAACTGCAAGCTTTTAGTTCTGACTTCACGGTACTTAATCTCTTCCATGCCAAAAATTGCTTCAATAGCATCTTTTATGTTCAGCTGAACTGCTGCACTAGCCCAAGGGAAAACTTTGTTTCAAGGCGGATTTAAATTTTGCTGGAAAGAAAAAATCTAATCAGACCATTTAATACAATTTACACTGTTGGTCCTTCTGCCTGTGATGGGCAGGGGATGTAGAATGGCTCTGCCCACCTCACCCCTATCAACGACTGGCGCACAGCAACTCTCTCTGCTAGAAATGATGATTTCTTCTCCTCTCCTGCCTGTAATACTTGCTCTCCAGGGCCTTTGAGTGAGTGGCCTCCTGAACACCTTGGTGGTCTGCTGGAGCTGCATGGGCGTTGGGCCTCTGGAGAGGGCTGCTCACTGGTGCACTGGCCCTACACACCAACATGGGCAGAGACAGCCCTGCTCCGGGGAACTTGCAGTCTCACCAGCAAGGCAGATCAAAAAACACCATCTGTGGTGTGTTCCAGACACACTACAAAGACTAGAAGGGTCTCACTCATGGGCACATCTAGAAATTAAATATAAATGCCCAAGCACCGTCATATCCACAGAACAACCCTCCTACTACCACTTTCAAGCTGGAAAGAAAGTGAAGAGTGACTTTGCAGGGTGTCCTTCACACGGCTCCCTCTCAGACTTGTCTCTGTGGTTAGCTGTCCCTCCACAGCTAGTCTGTCCCAAAGCAGCTAAAACGAGTGGCTAAATGAGATGGAAATAGCAGTCATCTCCCACAGATGGTGTGTCAACATCGGGAGCTTACAATGCCCAAGTCTGAACAACAGCCCTCCAACTCCTGGTAAAAACTGGCTATTTTGGCACCAGTTATTTGGAGAGCAAGCTGTGAGTACTACCTCTCTCCCAAACATTTCTCTGGCTCACTCGCTCCAAACCGTTCTTCAGCCCAACTTGATGTCTGCTGTCCTGTGTTCAGACTACAGCTTTCTGCAACCAGGGCTGGCTTCCCAGATACCTGATGTTCAGGGCATGATGCTAGGGAGACCTGAGGAGAAGATTTTACTTCTCTCAAACTGTGCAAATGAGAACTCTCTCAAAATACTCTGCAGAGCTGATGCCAGTCACATTTGCAGAGTTCCAGCATTTAACAAAGACTTCACTCTGGGGACAAGAGCATTGTCCAGCAAAGGAGGTGACAGAGACGTCAAATCTATATGCCAGATGTTGGTGTCGTAACTTGTACCGAGACTCCTTTCTCTTTGTACACTTGGCCTCGCTGCCTGCAACGTGCATTTCCCAGCTGGAAAGACCTCGCACACTTCTAACGCTGGGAAAAAGAAAATTGCCCAAAGGGAAAAAGTACAAAAGGTTTGCTTCTGCTGCAGGAAACTGAAACTGCCAACAGTCTGCTTTGCTGAACTGAGTACGTCGGCAGAACTAGCGTTTAGCAAGGTATCAGCAGTGTATGCGCGGACAGAAATGGAGAGAAAGAATTTCCCAAGTCAGGTTATTTTCTGTCAAAACAACATCAAATAGAGAAATAAAAATTCAGGGATCAGAGCTCTTCACATTCTGGAATTTGAATCCATGAAAAAATCCAGGATTTTTCTCATTTTGTTACCTTCCCAAATCTCAGTCTCAGGAGTTCATCTATGCATGGATTTAGGTATAGAGATTTCATATACGTGTATAATATTTAATTTCAGCAAGATCGAAATATTTAATGTTACCTTTCTTTTTTATGATTTTTTAAAAACAATGCAGTTGAAAATTAAGCGTGTTAATACAATGATTACAATTTCCTGTAAAAATGAATAGGCAACAAAATTGTTACATATTTATGAAATGTTTTGAGTTAATCAGATCATCATTTTCCAGTGGAAGACTGTTCACTTGGGACTTTCTGGCCAGCTGTAACTCTAGCATTTGAAAACCTTTCATCCTAGGAAATTAAAGAATATCAGAACCATGAAAACATGGGAGCACGGCAAAGTGCTTGTTGTGATGCTCCAGGGATGGCTATCAGTCGTGGGAGCACCACAGTGCTGAAGTCTTTCTTTCACATTCTTCTCAATTTGAAATACTTCATACCTCTTAACACAGAGTATTATATATGTATAGATATATAAGCAGTCCACTTAGTGTGCAAACAAGTAGAAAACAGATAAAACTCCAGTAGATGGCGCTCAGAAATATCCAAAATTTGTGTCCCTGCGGGGCTCTAACAGCACCTTAGTGA
Organism: Charadrius vociferus; assembly: GCF_000708025.1. Lineage (NCBI taxonomy): Eukaryota > Metazoa > Chordata > Aves > Charadriiformes > Charadriidae > Charadrius > Charadrius vociferus. The sequence continues at coordinate 102,967 of NW_009647412.1, forward strand.
TGCGCAAACAGCTTCGTGCAGGCAGCTCTGCCAGGAGCTCTCTGCAGCCCTGCGGTTCGGGGGGATTCGGTACAAGGTGCTGGTCTGGCACTGCGATGTCACCCGGGCTCTGCGCTGAGCCCTTACCAGAGACGGGATACAATCAGAGCTGCAGGACTCGCACACAAAGGTTGGCTCGGCAGTGGCAGGTAGCTGTTGCCCACCCATGCAATGGGAAATGGGGCCATGCGTGTCCCAGTTCGCCCCAGTCCCCCTTAGCACCCTGCTCTGTCACGCACAGCCATTGGTTGTACTTATTGGTCACTGTGTATGTCAGTGTGAAGCTAACAGAAAATACACATGAAGTTAATGGATTAAGAGATCTGAGTCCTGTAAAAACACAGCCAACTTTTGAAAAAATGCCGTGATCCAGGACAGTTGTAGAATATGACTTGCCGGGCAGGGGAACGTCTGCCTGCCAGTTCCTGTGCAGTTGGGTTGTTTAGTAAGAGCCAGTTCTGGTGCCAGTTTTAAATTCTGCAGCTCTGACTGGAAAGAGCTTGTATTACAAAGGCGATTGAGTCGTAATTCTTCAACAGAAGCACAAATGGTTTTACCACCACCAAGGGAATGCTTTTTATTGACCATTTTGACCAAAGACCAGAGTGAAAGTCGATACCATCTGATCAAGCCCTCGGTTGGTGGCCCATGGGAAATGATCTAACGACCAGTTCCCCTGAAGTCCCACAAAGCCACTGCCAGAAGTGAATTAGCAACAACACGCTGTGATTCATCAGATGCTCCAGGGTGTCCGGCACCACTCTTTGTGGAGCCCAGATCTCCTGACTGTCATCTGCTTTATTCAAAGTGAAACAACGCCCTTTATCTAGCCAGGGAACAGATACATGATGAGCAGAAACGGTGAAAGCCTTTCCAACCTGGTTGCCAATGTGCTTCAGTTCTTCCCTGGACTACTTACCTCTGCTTTAACATTAGTATGAACAAAACACACAAGTGCACATGGCTTCTCCCTCAGGTTTTTTGTCCCATCCTGAGCTCTAGGCTCGATGGTGCTTTAACTTCTGGTCACGTTACAGTCCAACTACACTTTTCTGTCTAGTCCTGCCTGGCATGACCAAGCAGCCTGAGCTACAGTGAGGAAGAGGTGGCTGCTCAGAAAAGCCATCTTAGCCCCACTGATGTCAGCACACAGTGGGGCAGAACTTGAGCAAGTCACTGAATGTGATGTGAATGCTGTGCCCAACACTGATGGTTTACATCTTTCACAACACCTGGAGCTGGTCACAATTGAGGCTGTGATGCCTGTCGTGTCCCAGCTGCTGTAACTGAAATATTTTGCCAAGGGAAGAAAAGCTTGTTTTCTAGGTTGTTGGGGTTTTGATAATTTTAAAAGGCAAGTGAAGGCATTGGTCCTCTTACACTTAATCACTCATCTTGGAAGACCTGAGACGTTAGCAATAACTTGACCATCTCTCTGATTGTTGTATGGGAATGACATTATTCACTTCAGCGGTTTTGCCTTTGGGCAAAAAGGGTAAGAGGTGACGGGATGGTTTGCTTCAATCTGGATTTCATTAAACTTAAGCTGTACCAGTTTTGTTCCAGATCTGGCAACAATTGATCCACTCATTGGACTTTCTTATGAAAACTATTTATAGGTAAATGGCTAAGAGATCAGGAAGTTTCTTCACAAATTTATTTTACAAGCCAGAGTGATGGCTGAAAAGCCCTTTGCTTGTGTGATAGCAGAGGTCCTTCTTTGAAGCACCATCAGTTGGTACGCAAAGAATGAAATTTTCTTTGTCTCTATCTAACTAAAACAAAAACAGAAGTGGCAACACAGATGGTCATACATAACATACCCCATTGATTCCAGGGGACTAAGCCTATTCACATGGACTGCGTATCTGACCCAGCACTCTTAACTGAGGAGCTCTTGAGTTACATGATGTGAAGTACAGTGGGATTTCAGCTCCTCCATTACATGGAAGATGAGGAAAAATGATCATGGCTTGATTCAGAGGAGCAGACATCTCCCTACAAGAAGGCAGAGCTAGCTTGTCGGATCAGACATTTCTTAACCATCAGACTGCAAAGGGAGTGGGGAGGTAGTGAGCACTGGCTTACAAACAAACTTTCATTTCAGCTGCAGCCCCAAAGTGCCTGGCCCTTCCAGCAATTATTCTGGCTCTCGGCCATCAGTCCTGGGAAGAAGCTTCCTTTGGGGGAGTGCATTTTTATGCTGCAAGCATTAGAAGTATACATATCTCAGGCTATTTGCCCCTATATGTAGTCAAAACAGCATATGTGTGTGTGTGTATATGATCTTTTCTCTCTTTTGCTTTTTTTTTAACCAATGCACAACAGCTCAAGATATTACAAAATGGACTAGTGACTTTGGGTTTAAAAATGTTATGTCCTTCAGGAGAGCACGGCTATCTCCTAACAGCTCTGAGACGAGGAGCAAGAGGACTAATATTCCAGATTAGTATTCCAAGTACCTCAGAGAAGTATTGCCATATGAGAACCTAAACAGATTTTGTCACATGTGGTCTGGCAGAGGGGAAAGTGGGAATAAGAAATCGTCCTATCCTCCTCTCTGCACTCTGCTCAATGTCTATGAAGGATTTGGGGATGCCAACTACCCAGATTGATAAGGGGCTGCTGGGGTAGTCTTGGAGAATGCATACTTCAGTTTGTACCCTGTCACAAACTGAACACAAGTCTCATTTAAGGGATGATTTCTGTTCCCCTAACTCACCATCTAATCTCCCAAGAGTTTGTCCTGCTAAATACTGAGTTGACTACCTTTCCCAGGAACAACGGTGCAGTATCAGGAGAAAGCTGCAAACCATCTCAAGCTGATAGCTTGTGTTCCCTCACCAGTGCATTTCCCTCGAGAAGTGGTGAAAGTTTTTCAATGAAGCTTTTGTGTTCTTTTGGGGAATCTCAGCTAATTCACATACAGACATACTTTGTACTTTTTTTTTTCTTTGTTAAGCAGCCATTGTACTATCCACAGCACAGCGAGAGCACAGGCAAAAGAACAAAGAGCAGCAGGCAGCGAGAATGTGACACCATCTCTTCCCATGCAGCTCTGTTGCTGCGGCTCGGCTGGCTGGATGTTATTTTAGTGGCTGTGCAACCCACCCATGCGTTTCTGTGGGCCCAGAAGCCGCGCTGCTGTGACGCCTTGTGAGCTTGAAGCTTATTCATGTTCAGGAATGGGAGGGTCAGGGCCATCGACACACACCAGCATCCTGCTGCCTATTATTTCCTGCCAGTGCTGGCGTCGCACCAAGCCCTAACATGACAGGTGGATGGAGTTCACAAGGAAATAATGTCATGGGCCAGTTTTCCAGGAAAGCTGTTAACTCTATTCACAAACTTGGGCCTTTAGATTGAAAGGGAATGTGGCTGAGAAGAGGTGGTGAAGGGCTGGTCTGGTGTTATTTACTTCTTTTTTTTTTTTTTTTTAAAATATTATTCACTGACATCTCTCGCTGCAATACAGAAATCTTTACCTCTCTACAGTGCCTTCCTCTTCAAGAGTAGACTGTGGTTGAATGCCTCATCACTTACAAAACCATGGGGGCACTGCCTCTGCAAATCCCAAATGGCTACTTTAATTTCAGTGAGACTGCAAATGATGGTAAGAAATTAAACTTCTGCCTTTTGCTGAGCTAACTGGTTCCTGGGAAACAGAAAAGAAGAAATATGAGGTGAGATCTAAGACTGATATTAACCTGGGAACTTCAGGCTTTTTATAAGAACGTAATTCAGAATACAGCCAAGGATGTATCAGAAACAAGACTTACGTATTTTTAAAAGTCTCTGTCTTTCAACAAGGCACTTGCGTAAAGCTCTGCTATCTCTCCATGACTTTATGCAGTGTCCAACATTTGCTGTTGTGTGCTCTTCTCTTTCTTTCCTCTTTTCATCTTCATTTTTAAAGTTTAATACTTTTTTTCTCTTACTCTAGAAAGCACAGAAGAGTTAAGAATTGAACGCAATCAATCCAAACAAAGTGTTTTTCAAAAATGCCATGTATGCCATAAGTGCAAATTTTTGGATGCACGGAGTTAGGACAATAGGACTCCAACTGGCTGCTTACAAGAGGAAGGATTAGGTCCTCTGTCATGTTAATAGTGACATCAACAACCTGAATAAAAGCCAAAAATTCAAGTTGATTCTGCACTTTAAGACCATTGTTCTCCCATATAGTTTAGCCTATAAGATTTAGTGTATAATTTTTTACATCGTACAGTGCAATTCTTGATGTTAATGTACTTTTACATATAAAAGCCCTTTGTAATTGACAAAGATTTATACTGATATAGCTAAAACATCCTACAATCTAAAGGCATCAGAGGTATTTTGAAATACATATACAAAATGATGGCTGCCAATATTGTTCTGCTCTTATTTTGGAGCCTATTTTTAAAACAAATTAGGTGAAACCTCCTAATAATATGCAACAACCTCCAGATATTAAAGGAGCGGTAGCCTTGGACTTCGACTCTGGATAAGCAAAACTGAGGCAAGAATACGAGATATTCTAGAGGGCTTTTTCCTGGCCTGACCCTTATGCATCCTGATGACACTCTCAGGCCTTTCTTCATTCCATACTCCGAGCCCGGTTCCTGTTCTGTAAAGCTGCAGTAATATTGTACATTCGTTGTTTGGTAACAGGAGCTCTCCCATGTGTCCAAGGCAGAGAAACTTAATTCTTGACACAAGTCCACGAAACTAACCTTTCTCTCTTTTTTTTTTTTTTAACCTGGCAAATTATGATATTAGAACCACAGTCACGTACAAAACATGACACGTTAAGTGACTGGGGAATCGTAAATTGGGCGTTTTGACTTAAACAAATACTAGGCATTGTCATACCAAACTGATTATTATTTTAAAATACTGTCCCAGGCTATAACTGGCTTTGTGTACAATAGCAATACAGGGTGTAGTTACAGACACAATTTCCTGTGCTTAGGTTTTGAAATTATTATTTAAGATCCCCGTAACATTTGCCCGGTGCACCAGCGCAATTCCCCTATTAGATAATTTTCTATCCTTGTGAGGGCAATTTTGCTTGCGCAATGCTGCCAGAGCTTTCAGGAAGGGAGAGACAAGCAATTGTGACAATAAAATTTGCATCAGCTCCCACCCAACCTCTCCCAGAACCGAAAGACCATTTGTCGCATTCAAAGCTTTTTAACACCAGAAGGGAAGGTGTTTCTGAACTGGAAAGTCATTGTGATCTCCACAGGGTTGCATCCTCCAGGCCGACTTTTGCCTCTCAGGTTCCCATGAGAAACACCAAACAGCAATTGTGGAGTTCCAAATGGCTTTGTATCAAAGATTTGGTGGCCTGCATGACCCAGCATCCAGGCATGAAACTCCAAGTCAATCCAGATTAGGTCATGGGGTTCAAAAGCTGAAACAGAAATTTTGCTGTTTGTAGCTGACCAGTTTGAGGCAGTTGACCCTTGTAAAAGCACTGTAAATGTGCCATTGTAAAAAACATATCACCATGATGTGAAAAATGAAGGTGCTAAGTCTGTCACACTGTACTCACATAGCACCTCTCCCAGAACGATTGTTTTTTACGGGGTAAAAAGAATGTATTCTTCCTGTGTTGGAACCAGGACAAGCGGTGCAGAGAGAGAGAGGATAGTAATGAAAATGTCTGTAATATGTCGACTTGCAGGAAGAAGAACCATAGACTGTGAGACTTGTGTTGGATGGTCTATTCAGAAAAGATGCTACTACCACTTCAGACTGTCCCAAAATTAATGTACACAAATCATGGTGGAGAAGCCTGTGCCAGTTTCTAAGGCTATGTAGCAATTTACTGATGAAACATGTGAAAACATCTTCAACAGCATGAGGTCTCCGACAAAACCGTTCACAACCTCTGCCTTGCTCCTGCAGGACACTGGGACCAGGTGCTGGGTTTCTTCCCCACATAGTTACTATTTTGCTTCTCTGAATAAAGGACAAGAAGAGTGAATTCCTGCGCAGACTTTCACTCACTGCTGGATATGAAGATGCTTGTGCACATACCTTGTCTCACTAGGATACAGATGATGCTACTAAGCTCAACAGCATGGGCTATGACAGCCCCATATTACCCAGAGGCCTCTCAACCTGTCCATTAGCTGGTATTACGGGACACCATGTTGCATTTGAAGCTTTGTTATGCTGGGGATCATGCCCAGGGTCATTGCAATGCTGTCTGTCACTGCTTACATGCTGCTTAATGTGTAGATACCCCACAATTAGCAAGGCAGAGGGTAGTACAAGTACTCTGCTGTGTCCTTGTATATGCAGTGCAGATAAAAAAGAGAGCAGAGATAAGGGAAAGGAAATCTCTAGTAGTAGCAGAGCAACTCTTACTCTTATCTACCCTTCCTGTTAAAACTGCTCCCAAAACCCCATTGCCTCCATTCCACTGAGTTTGGTCTTTTCTTTTGACTTGGAGCTGAGCCGCACCTTGCACTTCTATTTTCCTTCCACACGCTGCACACAACCTCGCCTGTATCACAGCAATGGCGAAGGGAGGACCCATGTATGGGAAAGACTTCTGAAGAGGGCAACAGGCTGCTTCTGCTCTGCGCTCAGCCTGGGAATCATGGGGCTGAGCTGGTACACATGTGTAGTGGAAATCACTGCATCTCTATAGCCCCTGCAATTCTCTCCTCGGCTGCCTGCAAAATTCCTCTGAGGGAAAAGAAATGGGGAGAGGGAAGAAGGAGTTAGAAAAACTGTTGTGTTCCCAGGGGAAAAAAAAAATAAACAGCCCTATTTAGCTTATCCAGCTTTGCTAATGTCAATCACTTTTCTCATTTTAAACAGGAAAGACACCACTTTAGTCCACCTGTTCCATTATTTATCATGCTACGCATTTCCCATGAATTGTCACTCATGCAAAACCTGTACATCGTAAGGGGACACCCTAATATTTTTAATGACCTTAAGCAAAGTGATTGACATTAGACACCGGTGTCAGATGTTCTGGTGACGCAACATGTTCTCCTAGCAGCAGGAAAGCTTCCTGCCGTGATTAAGTTAGGGCTATGGAAGTGCTAAAATGTGTTGTCAGCTTTCCTCTGATGCAAGTGATTTTATTATAGCGTCTGGTAACCACGGAGTGTGGCAACGCAAATACTTACTCCAAACATCCCCTCCCATACATATAGCTCGCTCTATTTAAAACATGAAGTGCACTTTGCAAATCCGGGGATAAGTTATGGATGTAATGAGCTTAAACCATGGAGGGCAGAGGAAAAGGCAGCACCTCAGCCAGCACGCCTGGGTGATTTCAGCAGTCGGTAGGTGAGCTCTGCAGCGGCACCGCCACAGCCGTCGTGGATGCCAGAGGCTCCGGAGGGCAAAGAGGAGTCACGCTGGCACAGGCCTCGCTCGCTGTAGCAGCGGAAAGCAAGAATCACATGCAGCCCTTTTGAGTCTGGGGAAAAAAAGGGCGGCAGGAGGGGAGGAGAGAGAGACAAAAAAGGAAAGAGGACTCCATGCAGCCCCTCTGCCTTCTGACACCCTCATACACGCTGGGGGTAAGTCTGTGACTTGGCTCAGCACCACTTGTCCTTCAAGATACAGATGCAGAAATAATGTTCTGGTTTGCTTAAAATCAGGACCAGCCCTCAATTCTTCATTGCCTGAGAAAAGCTGGAAGACCTCTAGAACACAAGAGTTACAGAATCAAACATCTCGGGGACACAGGGGACACCGGGCACCTGCTTTTCATAAAGATTCGTAATTCCAAAGCTCATTCAGCAAACACTTACCACACAGATGATGTTGCTTCCACAAGTAATTATTAATAGTTGTGTCTAAAACTGACTATGCCGTTAAGTGTCTACAGAACTGATCCTTATGATTTTTCAAGCTGCAAGAGGTACGGGCTATCAAACCAAAATCCATAGTCTACAGAGATTTTTGGAAGAGATCAGCAGTACATATGTTCACAGTTATTGTCATAGGTGATGTACTACAAAAACAGAATCACAAAGTAGACAAAGTTAAAGACACAAGCTATTTTGATAGCAATAAAAAAGGATTTTCTAAAGGTCTAGCAGCACTGAATATTATTTTAATGAAATTTACTTTTTAATTTTATAGCAAAATAATCAAAAGTGCTAAACCTGACCACTTTAATTTACAAAAAAAGTCTTGTGTTTTAAGCTATAATCATACCTCGTTATTTAGGTTAGACAATATAATTACACATTTCTACCTATTTCTATTCAATAGTAAAACAAAATTAATATTAGTTGGTTTAAAAAAGGGGGAAAGTACCACAGATATTGGGAGGGGAAAGTTACATAAAATATCAGAATCAGCTTATTGAGCAATCTGCACTGTGTTTGGTTGTTATTGCCTTTTTTTTTTTTTTTTGAGCTACAATTTAAGTCATGGACAATCTGGCCATAAGCTTGTAGTCACTTCAAATGCTGTGACTTCTCCCTTGGTCAAATGTCACAGTACGTATTTTAAGGAGATCTCTGGCATTTCTGGCATTTCAAGTCAGTTCAAAATAATTTTCTTAATTCTCACAAGTTCCCTTTCCAATATGATCAGCATGTTGGAGAATGGAGTTATGACGATTGCAGTTACGACGGCACTGTTTTCTGTGAAGGAAAAGTGTTTTTTCCTCTGTCTTGGAAAGAATCACTACCAAGTCTGCAGTAAGAAAAATATTAAGAGCACTTGCAGAGTTTTTAAGAGTATTTCTTAATCCATTCCATTTTCATTTCAGTTCGTTTCCAAAGTTAAATTAAAACCTGCAATCTCTCCTACTGATAAATAGTCAAGTCGACTTACAAAGATTCTGTCTTCTGTCCAGCCTTCTCTTGGTTGTCTTTAACCAAACAGGGTTCGCTGATTTGCCACAAGCGCTGTCTGGCTCTCCCGCCTCTTTGCTTTCTTGTTTTGCTGCCTGATTTTCCAGCACACTGCACTAGAAGCCAGCAAAAGGAGTCCTGATGACAAGAGGACTAATCCAAACACTGAGATGATTGATCCATGGGAATTAAAGCTGTATGCCACAGCAGTAACCACAATGCCGGCTATGAGGATAACCACACCAAAGGGAACGGTACAGCGGTAACAGGAGAGTTCTGCTCCCCCTGTTGCTGCAGTCAGCTGGCACTCACTAACAAGAGGGATGGTGGTTATCACACAGTCATTGTTATTACTCTTCTCTGTGGTTACAGAATCAGGATGCTTTGGAGCACCTAGGATCTCTTTAATAGGTTCGTTTGTCATCTTGATTGTCTTGACTTCTTCCGTTCTTAGGCTAGAGCAGGCTCTGCTGAACACACATTGCACTGTGGAGAGAAGAGCATAAGTTCAACTAAGAAGTGTGACACAGAAGTATCCCACTCGGGATCGCAAACAAGCAGACATTCTGACCCTGCAAGGATTTATACACAAGCTTATTTCTAACACTACTGATTATGGAGGATCTGAATCAGTTCTTACAGTAGTCTTCAGCATGTGCATAAGTGCCAGAAAGAACAGAGTCACAGACCAAGACAGACACCAACCTTAAAGTGTTGTGGGCCAAATCCCACTTTGAGTTACATCCTAAAGTCAGTATTTCTGGATGTAATTTAGATTTCAATGGCATTACATCTTCTCACGAGGAGGTGAAGTTCACGGGCTGTTTTGGTTAAAAATTCTACTCTTGCTCACACGCTTTTTCCCAGTTTCTTTATATATACACCTATACACATACATTACACAGATTTACTCCAATGCACGTGACAGTAACATGAGCAAGAACTGGCCCAGCACGCAACAGGACCTTTTCTCAACACAAGTGCTACTTAGGGAAAAAATTCAAATGGTCACGACTAGGTATGGATGTGGGGGGAATGGGGACGAAGACAGTTCCCTTGCACTCAGCAAACACCAGCTGAAAGCTGGTGAACCTACTGTAACAGCAACATCAATGCCAAACGGTCAGCTTGCTGTTTAAATTGGCTTAATGCAAAAGCAATGGGTCTCTTGTAAGTCCATGAAACCACATGCATGTTACTGCGTGGGAGAGAGATTTATCTTCATTCATCTTATTTACACTAGGTTGCTTTCCTCGTCTCCATATTGTATACACGCTCTCAGTCCTACAGAGAGCATGTACAGTTTGATTGCATCTGCGTTATGAGGCAAAATAGCTTTTGGCTCCATGGAGCCCAGTGCATAACCGGAGCCCACCTGATCAGGACAAGATGAGCCCGTGGTTCTCCACCACTACGGGCTGCCACGACAGACGTCGGCCATCTCACTCCAACTCTGGTGGTGTGGGGGCCGCCCTGGCGTCTGCAGTGAGCCTCTGACAATGCTGAGGCTTCCATGGCTGTGCTGGCTTGGACCAGGCTGTGCGCTCAGTGCACCCCACCACATACAACAGAGACTGGGACACTGGGTAACCAGTAGGTTTCCCTGCTGCACGTAGCTCACAGGATTCCTCCACCACTCTCCAGCCCGGGCTGGGTAGTTGCTCTTATAAGTGGCATGATATGCAGCTCAGAGAACAAGGAAGAACGTTGGCAATGCAGTAATGCTTTTATCACTTTTATCACCTTCACATCTGTGACTAGGAAGTTAATTGCCAGATACTTGTATTCTCCTTTTCCTTTCCCACCACTCCCACCCCTGTTGCTAAGATATATTCGTCCATTGTGGAAAGCCCTTGGTTTTGTATCTCGGTACCTCATACAACTGACTGTGTGTTTTGCGAGAAAGAGGATTTCACTATTTTTAAACACATACACAATCAGGCTATACTGTGTGTCTAGTCACAGAGTTTGTATCTGAGTTTCCTTGAACCCTAATGAGAGAAGGAAAGTTCAGATTTGGTTTGACAAAGCTTTTGTTCTACTGCTCTAAGGAACAGTGCTCAGCTCAATATTGTATCTTGCTGCACACAGCTGTCTTCAGCGCTCAGTCCTGCAAGGGGCTCAGCAGCTACAAGACAGAGGAGCCTTTCCCTCCCTAATGACAATGCTCAGCACAACAAAAGTTCGCGCACTGAGCACACACACTGACAACACAAGAGGAAATGGGCACAAACTGAAACGCAGGAGGTTCTGCCTGAACATCAGGAAGCACTTTTTTTACTGTGAGGGTGACTGAGCACCGGCACAGGTTGCCCAGGGAGGTTTTGGAGTCCCCATCCTTGCAGAGATTCAAAAGCCATCTGGGCATTACTGGGAAGACTTCTTTAGGTGACCTTGCTTGAGGGGGGCCGGGGGCAGACCAGGTGACCTCTAGTGGTCCCTTCCAACCACAACCATTCCATAATTCTGTGTTTCTGTGAAGGTATTTGGTATCTTGAAGGGCAGGAAGAGGATCTGAACAGTGCTTATCAGACAAAACAAATGTATCTATGCTGACACCTTAGATATGCTAGGTTCTCCTAGGTTCTGTTGCTTTGTCCTTTGGATCATAACACATGATTAAGCACTTTTTATATCAGTTGAAAGATCCCAGGAAAGCCATGGGGTTGCCTAGGGCGCCATCGATCTGTTCCCACATGGACCTGAGCTCAAGTTCTGCATTTTCAATAACGACTTACAGAGCAGTGAGACTCACACTGGCACCACTATGTTGCTGCATTACTTATCCATAAAATGTTACAGAAGTTTAGCACAATGGGAGAATGTGGAACCCAAATGTCACCTTTTTTTTTTTGATTCTACCATTAGCCACATTCAATTTGTTCAACATTTTACTATTAAAGTTGAGAGAGGAAAAAAACTAACCATTTTCAATATATAAGGTCTCTTACTTCCAAATACATTGTAATAACTATTCAAAAGTCCAAATACTCTAACAGTCACAGAAATAAGCAAACTTGAAAAGGCTTTGGATTGGGCTCATAATAAACATGATTATTCTGAAAAGCTTTAACATTTACTCTAAATATATTTACTCCCTTCTCTAGAGTCCTCGTCCGTTTGCTTCAGATACATCCCCAATGAGCATTAAATCTCTTGGATGTCGTACAGAAATTTATGAAGAAAGAAGATATATTTCTATAGTCAAAACTAACATGATTTTTTAAAAAAATCTCATAACATCTCCAAAATTAAGTCAGGGGCAAAATACCTGCTGACTTCTGAGGAGCACAGTTCTTCCCTGTAATAGGATGTAAGCAGACAGGCATTCATATAAAACAAATAAACAAACCTCTATTCAAATACTGTAAGTTAAATAAACAACAGAACCTATTTGAAGTGTGAGTAAAGGTATTCAGCCCTAGAAAACAGGGCATTAGATCCTCATTGCCAGCAAAATCACTTCTGACTTACGCCAACAGGTGAATTGGTTCAAGTTTCAGGGTAAGAAATTTAGGCAAAGATACCCGGCAACACCAGCATCCTCTCACTAATCATACTAGAAGTACTATCTTAAGGAACTACTTTGACTCGGAGGAAGAATGTGTTTCTGTGGCAATCTGTGGCTACCACTGGATAAACAGGAGAGGAATGTTTTACCCACAAATAAGCGTAAGTCGAGATTTACTGAAAAGACATGAAATCCATCAGCATGCACACCTACCAGGTCCATGAGAAATCCATCGTAACAAATCCCTTGGCTCAGTAAGCAGAGGAAGACTGCTTAAGATGTCTCATATATCAATTCAAGGCAGAGTCATGCAGCAGAAAGAGCCGCTCCAGGCTTTGAAGTGTCAGATGTTGCTGAATGATGACTTGGAGGTGACAATATTCTAGGATGGAAGTTTCCTACAAGAGAAGTTGTTGAATATTTATCAGCTTCTTAAGAACAAAACTCCTGCATGGAAAAGCTCCCACTGAATGCTGATTCCTGCTCCTAACCTAACTGAAGCAGATGTTATCCCTCTGGCTCTCCTAGTGGTTTCTGCCTCTTTTCTTGGCAGCAGCCACCCATTTATGGCCCTGTGTAACATTTTCCTTTGATGATGTGACATCTCGACCATGAGTGTCACAACTCAGGCAAGCACCCCAGAACTAGCTAGGCAGGAAAAGGTAATGCACATGAATTTCTGAAGTTAAAAATTTCCTTCATCTTCATTTCTATTGCTCACTTCACCTATGTGAATCATGACTCAGAATACTTGGGGTTTTGTCTCTTCTTTGATTCCAGTTTCTTTGAGCAAATCATTTCATCTCCCTGTGCCTTGGTTTTCCTAGCTGTAAACTGACAGTAACAACATGATTCCCACTAAAAACCCTTTTAAATCTCTTCTTCTATAACAAAACCTAAGTAATACAATCCCGAAAACTCCTCTCAGAAAAAAACAAAACCAAAGGCAAACTGAGTCCAAGAACTCACTGTAATAAACATAAATTCATTATATTTACTATTGTTAATTTCTGTTATTGGATTTTTTAAAAGATTCATCATTCAAATAGGGACAAGGTAGAATCTGCAGCAGAGCAGTCTAACAACTCTGCAGAAAGCAGAGCGATGGAAATTGTTATCAACTGCAGAAGCAGCTGTGAAATCACCAAGCAGCTGGGTAAAACTTATGAAGCAGCAGAGATTTATGTTGCTAATCTTATTCAACATTCCCTTTCTATATGTGCATGATTGTGGAAGATCATTTCGACACTGAAGCAGGAGTCCTAAGTGGGGATGAGAATAAGTTCCTAAGAATAAGTTCGTATAATGATAAACTTTAAGGGCTTTCTATCTTTTTAAGTTATTTAGACCCTACTAACATTTCACAAACACAAACATTTACAGGCACAAACTGCTGCTGTTCTTCTCTAGATGATCCTTGGAATAAGCCTGTGACATAGCTAAAGCATATTTAGCTGATTATTGAAGTTAGCTAATAATAAGGAAGTCTCCTTGCATATCTCCTTGACTATCTTCTTGTGCACACCACCTAGCAATTAGTTTAACTTTTTGAAAAGTTTGGAGGGAAGTGCAGAAAAAAAACACTTTAGATAAATAATCTAAATTACATTAAAACAAAAGCAGACCTATGAAATTATCTTGCAGTCAACTTCCACTCCTATTACAAGAATGGTTACTTTTGTTTGAAAAGCTAATGCAATTGTGCCCCCTAAGACACTCTGTTAGCATCATTCTTTGGAAAGATAAATTGCTCTGTCAGTAATTTATTTGTATTTGTCCTTGATACACACAGTTTAGGTAATTTTTTTAAATTAATGTCTTTATCAAAAAACCTGACTGACAGTGCAACTTCTTCTAGACAGGATTTCTTCCCTTCTGTCCCTCACCACAAAGCTGAGAAGCAGAAACACATGAAACCTATACACTAAGCTTCCAATATTTTAACTCTGAATCATTTCAATGTGGTGCTCTCTCAGGAGGCTTCCCACATACTGAATATCTCTGTGCGAGTGCAAAGAGCTGGTATTTCTCAGCCACTACAATCCTTTCCCCTTTTTTGCATTTTACTCAGAACCAGTAAGTTTAAGTTTTCTGCCTTTAGGGTCTGGACCTGATTCTCTATACCTTGCATATTTCAGACACCCTTTTTTGCCTATGTAAAATACCAATTAATGCTCATGCTTCACACTGGTTTTGCATTAAAGCAACTATGGAAAACAGCATAAGTAGTCCTGTACTAAGAGGAGAGCCAGGGTCCATTTGGAATTCAACTGACTATAGTGATCCTGAACACAATCCCCCAGCTCTTCCCCATGTGAACACTCCTGGAAATACAGAACTAGAATTTGTACTCACAAGACCCCAGGATCAGGCCCTGAACTGCAGGGACAGGAGAAGAACACATTACACCCATGCCAACTGTCAGAGCCTCAGGATGCCCGAAGTTTCCACCACCAAGTTTTTAGGTAACGTAATTACCAGATTTAAGCTCCCACACGTTTTTCGTTTTTCAGACATAGTTGGAGGGTAGGATGGGAGCCAACCGAACCCCTCCACAAACAAACTTTGTTATCTGCAAATTGCAAAACTTTCAAACGCGCCCGTTAAACGCCACACACACCTAGAGTAAAGCTCTGCGTGTCACGCCTATCCCCGAACACCTATGCAAGAGAGAAGAGAGGCGAACAGGCAGGGAAAGCTTTTTGGGCGCTTGCCGCTATACAGCCCGCCGGTAACGAAACGGCACAACTCCGCGGG
>NW_009647412.1:118665-127154 GCF_000708025.1 Charadrius vociferus
TCACCGGGGAGGGTTCCGCTCCGGTTTGGGAGGGCAGCCGGGAGGAAGGCTGTCCTTCAGGGGCCGGGCTGGGCAGGGCAAGCAAGGAGGCTGCCCTGCCCTCCCTCCGCCGTTTTGCTTGTCCGGGCCGGCGGTGCTGGCGCTGCACCGCTCTCATGCCCGTTTCCGAGATGCGCATGGTGGGGACACGCGTGTCTCCCGCTCCGCCACCGTGGCGAAGCTCTGCATCACAGCCTGGCCGTGTTAGGTTCAACACGGAGCCTGGGAGAGTATTTGTCAGTCCTCTCTGGCCTCCTGCACACCACCATGCAGGGTGTCCGGCCGCATCGGTATCAACACATCGTGAGTCGAGGGCTCGCTGGCCTGTCCTCGGCCCAAGTGGCATATCCGAAGTGGCAGTGCCGGGTGGTACTGTGAAAGCATGGTCCATACTGAAATCCGGATGAACTCCTGGCTGGTGTTTAACTGCTCAGGAATTAAATGAGGAGGAACACAGTTTTGGATGACATCCTTAGAGGATAAAGTTTTATGTATCGTGTAGAAATATTTTAACTGGCTTTTCTATGCTTTAATCACTCATTTCAGCAGAACATCAAATACTACAGGGGTTTGGAGTGAATGAGTATGGGTGTGTGTTATTTTTTACCGTGACTTCTGTTCTTTTCAGACAAAAAACAGACAAGTTTTGCTTTTAAGGCTTGTAAAAGGACATGTTTGAATTTTGCAGTTAAGCTTACCCAAAGTTTATATTTAAAAGGCACTATTTTATCAATGATTGATAAAAGAGCAGTGCACCAGATGTATTTAATCAGCCGCTCTGTCTTGGAAAGCATGCGTGTACTTTTGACTCCCTTTCCAGGGTGAAATCCTGGCCTCACAGAAATTAATAGCAAAACTTCCATCAGCTTTACAGGGGCCAGGATTTCACCCTGTGCATCATTAAGAACTCCCTGGTGATGGAGATCCTGCCAAGGGTTCGTCTCCTCCAGCCCAATCAGCCAGAGGGTTCTGGAAGAGCTCCACAGTTTCACACAAGAAACTGGCATTTTTTCCCTGTTTGCTAGTGTTCCCATCAAATACGTCGGCATTTCGGTAGAAATGACAAGCAAACTGAATCTGAGGGGAACTGTCATTAGAGAGGATCTCTTGGGCCATTAAGTCCAGTCCTTCCTAGTGCAGGCAGCCATGCCAGGTAATATCTTTATTAAACTTGATGAGTTCCACATCAAACCAACTGGGTTTCCTACTCCTCCTGAGTAGCCTTATTCTGCTGATATCTAGGAATCTCAATCTTGTCTCTAGCTGCATGTATTCACAGGCAATTATACATGGATAAACAAGCCTTTGGCTGAAAATTATCTTCTTTCTTTTGGCAATTAATCGTCTAATGTCCTACAAGGTAGAAATCAGACTGTTTTATTTCCAATCATCATTTTTTCAGATGTGGCCAGTATTCTGCATGGAAGTACAAGTATTTTCCTGTATCTACCAGAAATGCTAACATTTCATAATTATCCTCTGATTCTTCAGGATATCTGGATTTTTCTCCAGTATCAGTTCCATTTATCACTTTATATCAGAAATTCTTGCTGTTAGCACATATGTGCATGACCTAAATTTCACCCCATTCTTATTACATCAATTCCTCTCAAGTCCTTCCAGTGTAGTATTTGGTCCTCCTGTGTTGATAGAGGACCTCCCTCCCTTGCTTACACCATCAACAGTTTCACGAGTACATTCTTACTTTTCTGTGCCAAGTTTATTACTGAAAGTTTATTACATAAAATACTGAAAGTATTACATAAAATAACTCCCAATACTGATTTTTGAGGAACTAATCTCAAGTACACAGAAACAAGCATTGAAGCTGGGCTTAGAATTCACATGTTTCTGTACAAATAAATGCCCTAACAACCTGCCAGAAAGTCACGCTGTCTTCTCGACACAGTGCAATTGTAACTCCTTTTTGTGAAGCAGAAAAGCTATGATGAAAAGCCATGGGAATGACATCTCTCTCCAGTGCTGAGAGATTAGTGAGCTCTTCCGCAGAAGAGTGGGTCTGTAGCTCTCAGGGACATAAGGGTTGAATACAACTTGGGCACCACCCCTCCGGCCTTTTAAAAAAGGGATGACTGACTACCTCTGCCTTTTAAGGTCCTGCTGAGTTCTGAGCATGACTCTCCAAGGGTTTAAGGAAAGAAGTACCAAACATACCCGAAGCAGCATGTTTGGCACCTGTAGAAATTCAGTGCAAACAGCTGAGGAAACTTCAGGACTGAGCAACAGCTGCAGTGAGGGGTTACAGGTTCATAATTTTGGATTGCCATGCGTAAATGCTGCATAGTTCCCCTTTAGGACCTGCCCTAAATGACAAAATCTCCCTGTGGCCTTAACACAGCTGCTTCACAGGAGGTGCAGCCCCAGCGGCTGGGACAAGAAGCCTGTGTGATTCTGGAACTCGTTGTGCAGCCTATTGAGTGAGCAGAGTTTTACTCCTAAATTGAGCAATGCTGTTGCTCTGCCTACTAAGATACACTTGCAATACTTCATGGCTTCCTTTGAGTTTCTAACAGTCTCCTGGGCCTTAACAGCACAGCAAACAGTGACTCATTAATCTGGCAAAGTACAACCACTGTGGACTCCCTATTCAATTAGTTTTTCTTGCCTTTTCCCTAACCCTCCACTGAATTTTTCTTTATTTCATCCCTAAGCCCACACACAGACACACATGCCAGTTGATTGCATTTACTGGAACTTTGAGAAAGCACTCTTTCAACATGTTTAATATGTTGTAAATTGTTCTTATCATGTCATGTAGCATATGTGTTTTGTGATGGGGAACGGAGACTTTAACAAAGCCAGTTAAACCAGAGAGCCAAATCATTTAATGTAAAATGCTGTAGTTCCCCTCTCATTAAAACAGTTTACAGCACAAAAGAGTTCAGCGCTGTTGGTGGACAGCTATGCAAACCACCCACTCTGTGTGCAATCAGGCTCACGAAATGGATGTGCTTACAACTATAGTGAGAAACCTCTTTGGTGACCAGGAACATGGAAAGGAATTTTCTTTGAACTCCATTAGATCCTACCACTACTTTGGTCAACATCAGTTATCCTGCTGTGCATTTGAACTTTGTTACTGCCCTACTCGACTTTCACTTAATCTTCCTGCAGTGCTGAAGAAGACAGGACATCTGGAACTAAAAACAATTATTCTTATCTCCTACTGCTTTCATAATTACACGAAGTTCGCATTTGAAGACCTGCATTCCTTATGTGGACATGTGCTTTTAATTAACAGAGGGATGCACCACACCACCAGACACCAAATCCTGAATCGTGCACAAGTTGGTTACAGAACCCCTGAATCTTTAGCCAACATGGCAGCTCTCTGGCTGAGCTAGGAGGAAGCCTGGTGACAAACACAAAACAATGTAGTTCCACCAAAACTGTACTTTTTATTAGAGACTATTGCAGCAGGATCCAGCAGATTCAGCTGAGATTTAAGGCAGGGTAGGTACGATCTCTTCCCATGGCTCTACTGAGGGCTTTTCTTGGCTTTCCACCTGCACCGAGTACCCCAAAGAATTTACAGGGCACAAAGACATGAAGGGAAGTGCAGACAAAAAGCTGAAAAAGTGACTTGTCCAACGTCAACTAGCGGATGATGTCAAGAGACATTTTGTATCTTGCTTTCCTGCTCTGCCGGCAGATACGGCATAAAGAGCACACACCGTTCCCTCTTCAAATGGTCAGTCTAATGAATATGGAGCAGTTCAGCCAGTTGTAACTGACACTCCAGCATTAGAAAGAAAGCTTTCAGCTAACCTACACCAGTACGCCATCAGTTGAATTACTTCCTTTAAAACAAGCTTCTCTGTAGGCTCTACACAGCTTGGGAAAATTGGTGAGATGGGAAAGAAAGTATTATGGGGAAATCACCACTTGCCAATGGTGTTTAATGGCTGTTGATGCACAGATATGCAGGTTTATGGCCAGAAGAAGCCTTCAGGTTGTCTTAGTTGACATCTTGCATAACACAAAGCATTCACTTTTACATTCAGTCCAAGATCTGTACTATGAAACCAGAATTCTCTGCTCATCTGAATTATATTTTTCAGAAGATCATCCAGTCAAGAGATGGAGAGTTTGTCCGGCCAATTCATTCAAATGTCACTGTCTTCAATGTTGAGAAACTATGGTCTACTTCTAGTTTTTCTAATTTATGTTAAATCTTTTGGCTTTTATCCTATCTAATGAGTGTTTCTTTGTTTACTCCACTATCATCCTTGGGACTAAACTTACACACAAGATCTATCAAAAATACTGCATATAATATTTCAACTTCTGTGAAATTAACAATAAGTTAAGTATCTGACCTAATGGGTAGTTAAAAAAGAAAAGAAAGAATTGCTGCAGAAAGACCAGTTCTCACTATTCCCACACAAGGGAGCTTTTCATATATATTATCTGCTTTAGCATCTCATGCTAAAGGAAATGTTTAGAAACATTTCTACATCCATGTAAACAGGTTAGGAAAGTAGAGGGTGTGGTAGTGATGACCATTTGCCAAATCAAGATCCAAATAGCTTTGCTTATCTTTTGAATGAGTCATTTTAGGTCATGCATATAATAGTGCAATCCCTTCTTTCCTACAGCAAAGCTTTAAAATTACCCCTCTTTCCTCAAGGCCAGGTAAGTAGGTCGCACTTCTCAATCTCTAGTTTATTTGCATTCGGAATGCATTACTTCTCAGAAAAGCTGCGGCTAAAAGGTGTAAAACAAAAGTAAACATGGCCAAATGAAAGAGATGGGTCCTGACACCAGGAGTCCAGCATATTCAAAATCTTTTACCAAAGATAAAAAGAATATTTAGTATTTGAAGGCAGGAAACCAGCAGAACTCCAGTTATTCTCTGGATCCTCTTCTATTTGGGTGGCACTCTGTTGAAGCTAGATACTCAATACAGATATAGTCATAGTTTGGGGTTAAATTCAACTCTGAAGAAGGCCATTACAAGCCACTGTTTAATGGCCACTTTAGACCCCTTCTGACAACTCAAATAGTGCATGTCTTGTGCTAGTTCTTTGCAAAAGAGATGAGTGTCACTCTGGGTGCCCCTTCCTGCCTATATACTTAGGCAGGAATACAAAAAAATATAAAATATACAGTATATATATAACATAAAAATCTAAGTGTGGCAGACAGGTTAGATTTTCTGCATGTGCTAAAAGTGTTGAAAAAACAGATTTCCCTTTGACTTGTACAGGAGAGGAGAATACAGACTGCCTTATGCATGTCTGTGGTGAGAGATGTTATTGTTAGGTTTCAACTTTCTAGATGAAGAATTTGCTTCTTGCAAGCTGAAAAAGTCATGAAACAATTTGTAAGAAAGGCTTTTACATAATTCAGTCAATAAAACAACAGTAGCAGAAGACTGTAATTGGTTTGGCTGGGTATAATAGAAATATGAATGTGCACACTGTATAAATGGTGTGTCAGGACTATTCAGCACTTTTGCAAGGTTTTTGGAATGCACTAAGTAAAATGGAATTACAATAGTATATAAATGTCTGCACAACAGTTGAATCCATCAAAATCCCACATCTTCAGTTCATCTTCAAGAATTTCTCAAAGTGCACCAGTGCCACACAGAGACAGATGCAGGAAAACACAATATAGCTGGTAGCACTCTCTCACGTATGGATAGCCATATCCAAAACAAACACTGAAAATCATCTGGGGCCTGAAAACATCAACGAAGTATTCATTACTGTTTTAATTTCTGGCCACATACGATTTCCTGATGGAGGAGTTGTCCAATTTACTGGTTCGATCCCACACCATAGAATTAAATGCATTACTCAGCGTTGATTTCAGTAGCAGAAAGGTTAGGTGCTAGGGTGGAATTAACACAGATTATTTCCATTCTAAAAAAACAGGTGGGCAACTTAGGTACATTAATCCCATTGGTAGCCCAGATCAGCAAGTTTCCTTGAGGTATCATTTCCCACTGAAAGCAGCAGCAGCTAAATACCTAAGAAATAGTAAGTATGTGGGTCAAGTTGTGGGCACTTTTGAAACTCCCCCTCATTGCCCTAGAATAGTAACCCTCTATTTTCATTCAATTAGTATTTAGGTCCCTGATCCATGTGTGGGACCGGATCGTGCTGTATCTAGGCTGCCTTTGGTAGCTGTGTTCAAGCTTGGGTTCATGTTCCCAGAACCAGCTGCCCTGAAGCAGTTGCTATCCCACTGTCTGTTGGGGCAGAGCTCTAGCAAGTTAGTCCCCAGTGTGTCTGAACTCACGCCGGACTACAGCTACAATATCTAGCAATGCAGATAACAAAGGGTTTGGGTACAAAGTTTAGCTTCTATCCCTAAGCTAATGGCAATACATGGTCATACAAGTGATAAATAATAACACTTACATAAACATACATGAAAACAGAAAATAAAGTCTCCTTTCAGAACGGTTTGTGCTTTCTTAGTAATCACCACCCCCTATTTACCAAGAAAAAAGGTCACAAAGTAATGCCTTTTTTGAAAGTTTTGGTCCCCAGAGTAGCCTTGTGAGATAAATCTCTTTTTCCATGAGAGTGCTGAGGGGAGGAGGGAGTGGCCAGCCAGCCGGGACCAACTTACAACTCTGATGCCATGTAGACAACCAGATAATGCAAAACATTTACCGTAAAACAATAGGCAATACTGAGCTGTGATCACTTTAGTCCTTTTGTACAAACAAGGCTCCTAAGACATCATTTAATCTCACAGGATCATTTACAGGCACGTGTCCTTGCTGCATGTTAAACATCAACCTTTGACTCATAACTCCTCCTTTTTCACACTGGGTGAAAGTCATCTCTGTAGAAACAAGACCCAGAAGCGCTTTCAGTCTCATGTGAGCCCTATTCCAGAATGAATGGGATCTAAAAGGGAGATAGAAATCTGGTAAAATCGCTGTAAAACTACCGTTTAAAGAAATATTTCTGCAAGATAAACTAAATCAATCTCACCTACAGACTATTGTCTTCTATTCCGTTTTAAAGATGAGAGCCTCAGCTGGGTGAGCAGCATAGCTCCAC
Organism: Charadrius vociferus; assembly: GCF_000708025.1. Classification (NCBI taxonomy): domain Eukaryota; kingdom Metazoa; phylum Chordata; class Aves; order Charadriiformes; family Charadriidae; genus Charadrius; species Charadrius vociferus. The sequence goes on from NW_009647412.1 coordinate 125,751, forward strand.
TGAAGTCAACTTAGCTCAGCCAAGAATTTACTTGTAAGGGTTCGGCCATAAGAAATGTATTGTCATGTTTTGGAGAACTAACTGGGCTGACTGAAAGCACACCATTGTAATTCACAAAGAACACAACTAAACCAAAATATTTTATATGTATTGTATAAATATTAATAAAAGGTGATGATACATATAAGCATACTACAAAAATAAAACAAAAGAACTGGAATGTTTGCCTAGCAGTTTCATTTGGGAGGTGAGAGCAGGTAATGTATGAGCAATGACTTTTCACCATCAGTGACATTCTTTTAGAAAGATGCTATAGGTCAAATACTGGCATTACATTTACATGCTGGGGGGAGGGTTGTGAGATGCCATCTTGCCTTCTGCCACAACTCTGTCTCCAAAAGTTTTCTGGACTGTGCAAGGGTGACACTCAGCCTGTATGTCCAAACCAGAGTCAGCCAGAAATCCTCATGCTCTGCTTGCAAACCATTTGACTGGAACTGGAAGGGACAGCTGACATAAGTGAACTCTTTGACAAAGAACTTAGCCACTTGGCAGGGAAGCTAGAAAAAGCTGAATTTTGCCAGCCTTGCACAGAGGTTACCAGCAAGTACATTCAGCTAGTGTCGTCAGTAGGTTTGATGATATCCCATAGCTCAGAGCTGCTTGCATTTTATTCTGAAGACATGGCATTCAGCCGGAAAATCTCACAGGAATTAAAAGAATAAAGCTGTAATGAAAAGAGTTTTACAACTCCAGGGAGAAAACCTGCCTTAGCCACTTACATTTTGATGACCTGAATGCTTTGGCTGTCTGTGCCAGCCTCACACATTAGCATATTGTTATAGGTGGTGTCATTTAGCAGGAGCCAAAGTAAGGTGTGAGGTGTGTCGCCATCAGTGGATACCTCCTGCCTGGGAGCTCTGCCCAGCCACAGTTTTCTGTCCCCTCCATCCTGCCCACCTCAGCCCCCCACGGGCCGGAGCCTGTTGCCCCCTCCGGGGGCTGGCGGGGCCTCGGTGGGTGGGTGCCCCTGTCAAATGCACCTACCAACCAGCTGCACAGCATTTATGGGTTCTTTGTATATTCTTAAATGATCAGTCCATAAGTAAAACATTTTAAAATGCGAACATATCTAAAAATGCGTGTACCCACAGAGACTATTCAGTAATCTCCGTCCTTGGGGAACACCCAAAAGGAAAGGCCCTGACCAACACACCAATGGGACCGGGCCCTGCTCTGGCACCGGAGAGGTGACACGCACATTTACAGGCCGCCTCCCCCACCTACCACGGAGAAACCGAGACCCCATCACCACGCTGGAGAAACCACGGAGAAAACGTGCAGGGCAGAGAGATGTGCCGGTACCCCTGCCGGCGGGTTCACAGCCATACAAACCCCGGTCCC
>NW_009647412.1:127607-144216 GCF_000708025.1 Charadrius vociferus
GAGGTCCGTTGCCCGTCCCGGCGCTGCCGGCCTGGGCTCAGTTTCTCCAGGCTCCCAGAAAGCAGCTTTCAGGGTAATGCCATTAACTGCTGATGGGGAAAGCTGCTCTGCTGCGGTAACCACAGCTCTTACAAACTGCCGGGGAACCCGCAAGCTGTGAGGCTCTTAAAGCTTGTTAACAACTGGCGGCGGCGAAGTTCCTGGTGGAAAGTGCCGTCGGCGACAGGAGCGGTCGTGGGACTGACGGGGCCCCGCTGCTCTCCTGAGCCCCCGCTGGGGGGCTGCGGCGGAGGAGAGAGCCCTCCTGCGCTCGGGCACCGGGGCACCGCCTGGCTTAGAGCATCCCCCAGATCTGCAGGCTCCTGCTTCCCTTCCTTCTCCCTCTCTCCAAAATTCCCTTCCAACTGATCTTCCACCTTTCTGCCTTTAAAATCAGGAGGTAGTTCAGAAAGAGTTGGAATGAAATTCCCCCTTTTGGGGGAGGACTTGCATTTAAGAAGTTCAGAAGTTTAGGCTTCCAGAACTGACTTGTAAGTGATTAAATTAGTGAGTGTTTATTCAATCAAAAATCACAGCGACTTATGATTTAATAATTACTTTTGAATCCATAAAAAATATCGTAATTCTTCAGCTCTGTGATTATAGTTACATCTCAACTCATAAAGCTGAACTTCATGCTGTACTTTGCATGAAAATTTCGGATTTGTATTCTAAAAAATCATTTCAGGCATTGTCATGCTAGAAAACATCAAATGAAGCAAACATAGGTGTGTGTGAAAGGCAAGACAGGGTAGGGAAGGCCAATTAAAAAAAAAAAATAAATCACTTCATGCACCTTAGAGTTTTTTGGTGGTAAATAGTCCCTGTTTACAGCATGGTTACAGTAACTGGCAGTAGCAAGACAAGGTTATCAGTGCGCACAGCAAAGGTGAGCCCGTGGTGTCTGCCAGGTGTCTACACAGCAATTGTAGATGCTGATGAAATAGAGGTTACTGGGAAGTGTCGCTTCTGGAGTGGATGAATTAGAAACTTCAGGAGTGGAGCTTGTCACAGACTGGTAAATACATCACACAGTGAAGAAAGGCAAAGTAACTTCGGGGAGTTGGAGGCTGGATTTAGCCAAACAATTGGGAGTAGCTGTTCATGGGACTTGTATTGGGGTAACCTGTGTTGCTGTGGCTTCACTGCTGTTGTATAAATTGAAGCTGGATAGATGGAAAGTAGCTCAGGCTTCTTCTGATGCTTTTATATAGAAGTACTGTTGAGCTGACTTAAAAAAATGTAGAGGTGGGGGTTTGGGGGGTTGATTTGTGGTTTTTTTTTTGATCTTGTATGATGACCCTAATTTAGAGTAGATGGATGGACTAGGTAGGATGCAAGGGACCTTTTCAAGTCCAGTCTTCTGATTCTGCTGGGCAATAAATCTCTTGTTTGTTTTGTCATTCAGTCACTTCAAATTGCAACATGAGAAGAAGAACCAGGTTATAGGAGGAGGATCTTTGCTTAAAGTTGTTACTGGAAAAAATGGACTGCAAGTCCATTATAGCAGTGGTAGTCCAGGAAACTGAAGGCAGCAATTACATTCCTGTTGCCTTCTCTTTCCACCTTCTCTGGAGGCTGCACAAACAGATCTCCTGGGCTTTCCTGCTCTGTGCTGTATTCCAGCCCACCGATTGTCTCTCTTGCTGATAGGCCTCTGAAAACCTGAAACGCTTCACTCTTGTCTGTCGTACCTCCTGCAAGATGTACTGTTCGCTTTTCATATCATGATTTGTTATTTCATACGGTTACCGAAATACTACCTTTTTTAGTAGAAGATATTTAATGATGTATGCCACAATTTGTCTAGCAGTGGAACAAATAGATCAGTAGAGAAGAACAGCATAATTTCTTGTAATAGTTTGTGGTCCTAAAGCTTTTACTCTGGAAGTGTGAAACTAGTCTGACCTCATAAAGGTACAAAGCACTCAATTCTGTGCAAAATCTCTGAGGCAAGCTCTGATAGCTTAAAAGAGAAAGTTACTGTGTGGCTTTTTTCTGTCAAACAGATTAAGAGGAGTTAAAGGACGCAAAGAAACAGTGAGTGTGTTGATGAATAGCCAGCTTTGCATGTTGACTGCAGAATTAAAGTTTCGGGTGAGTTTGGTTTGTTACCTCTAAGGAGCAGTTGTAATCAAAGTCGAGGAAAAGAATACAAAGACTTATGTTCTTCAGTGGAAGAGCAGCCCACTGACATGGAGGAGTAAGACTTCTTTTCCTGAAGTAAGACTTTTTTTCCGAATTACTGGAAGAGCGAGGAGAATTGTGCTTTGCTGTTCTCCTGCCTTGTGTGACACAATGTAAATATACAGACATGCAAGATAATCCACATAGCATTTCTGATTAGTGACATGGAATGAAATAGCGTTTTAAGTTGAAACAACTAGTGTTGAAGTACCAGTGTAGCGTGTTGGCATATGCTGTTGGGTCTCAGCTCAATTTCAGGTGTGGTATTTTCAAAAGCAGTTTTTCTTGTGAAAATAAAAATGTTGATGCCTTTTACAAAGGTGATGTGAGTGCATGGGGCTGCACAGGTGCTGAACTGTTCAGGTTTGAAGCTAGAGATTGGTTCTTCAGTGAAGCCGTAGCAAAGATGAGTAGCTTAAGCTTCTTGGTCCCATTATTATCTTCTGGTACATCAAATCTTCATCTTCTAGGGTTGATTTGTGAAGGGTAGAGGAAGAAGAAGAAAAATCAACCATTCACTAACAGAACGTTGTATAATCCTTCCCTCCCTTTCCTTGGGAATGCTTGAATTTGACTCCTACACTGTATATTCAAAATACTCTCATGGTTTTAATTTAGTACCTGGACTGCTACTAACAAAGCAAACAGTGCTCTGTATGCACAGAATGAATTTCCATATGTTGAAAGAAACATTAAAAGCATTAACATAGGAGATTTCCTGCACCCCACCCCTTCAGTGCAGGCAGCTTTCAGAAAGAAAATAGCTAATAAATATTCAAGGCAGATGTAATAGTGTATTATGTATAAGCATGAGCATTATAAAGCATTCTTGCATCACAGCTTGACGTATAAGCATGCCTGACTTGTTGGAAAGCTTACTCCAGATCGTGCAGTACTTGGTGACCTCCTGGAAATGGTGGAGATTCTTAAGCACATTATATAGGGTCTGGAGACCTTGCCACAACAATTTAATGCTTCTGGTAAGCTTCAGTGTGGGCAGGGTTTAGTCCACACTGACCACTGGAGATGAAAAGGGGTGTGTGTGTGAAGGAACACTCTCCCTTTGGAACTACTGATGAAGTACAAATGTCTGGATTTAAACTTCCATGTAAAGATGAAAAAGTTGAGAGATTAGACTTAATCTTGCATTGTTTTTTGAATGCTTGCTTTCACAGCTCTTGAGCAAATTTGTAGTATGTGCCCCACCTAACTTCCTTCAGCTGTTCTCCCTGCTGCAGAGTACTTCCCTTTCCTGTGTGACTTTTCCTCTCCCCATTCTGTTTCCACAGCAATCAGGACTTTATGAGTATAAAATCTTCGGTGGTCTTGCTGACTGTCCCCCAAAACTGTGTGCGGATGTGTATATGGATTTAGACTTCAGAAAACAATGGGATCAGTATGTTAAAGGTAAGCTCATCTAGGCAGTTAAAAAGCAAGCTCTATGCCCACATTGACTCTTCCCACTAAAACTTTCTCCAAAGGTATTTTAAAGTTGCTACATCCAAAGACATCCAGCCAGACTTAAGTATCTTCTGGGATAAAGTTGCCCGCTGCAAATGCAGAAGTAGACACTGACATGGAACAGCTAAAGTCTCTTCACCGTACAGCTTCCTTCTGGAATGAATTCTGTCCATGCTGGTTAAAGGATATAAGTGGCATCACTTGTTATGCTGGAGCACCTTGCAGCTTCTAGTTGTTGTAATTCGTAGGTTAAATTTCAGTAGATGTTCTGTGAAGAAATGGAGATGGTACCTTTTGTGCATCTTTGCATATTGCAGCAGAGCAGTGCAGGACAATGGCTTGCACCAGTTTGATGTGTGATGGAATGTCTTTTCCTGAAAGCATTGGTTGTTCTTGTCACCTTTTACAATCAGAAATGGGTGTATCGAGAGACTAGTTGGTGACTTGGGGCTTTTACAGAGAACGGAATAACTAATTTAGTTGTGTTTGTTTAATGTTGTCTTTGAAAAAGGGAGTTGAACCTGGATATCCATATGATGTTAAAACATCTGGTCAGCAGTGACAAGGCAAGGATTCAGCTGATGTAGGCATCCAGTAATCCGTTTATTTTAAAGATAGGGAGCCCTTCCATTTTAAGCCTGTGCTTAAAATCAGTTCAGGCCAATAAAACAGGTCTAAGTGTTTTGCTGAACAAAGAACAGTGTTAAAAACCAAAGAATTATTAAATGTTGTGCTTGTGAAGTCTGGGACAACTCTATGGTGAACGATTACTGATACTGTCTGTGGCATTATTATTCTCTCTATTGATATAGAGAACCACATATTTGACTCGTGTCAGTACCTGTCAAGCTTAAGAAGCTGTATCTTCATTAGTGAGTGTTATTTGTCAAAATGGACAATAGGTTTCTTGTAGCAAAGGCCACTTTGCCATTAATGAAATAAAAGGAACTGGAGTGGGACTCAACATTATCATATTGGATGTGAAAATACTGTGTTAACTTAAGGTACTTCAGTAGTCTTTGATTTAAGTGCATTTGGGAGAACTGAATCCTTCTTAAACAAACACTTTTTTTTTTTAATGCCTTCTTAGAGAAAAGAAAGGAAGCAGTTGGGGCAAGCTACACCCTTAAACTAAAAACTAGATAATGTTGCAGAGCTGGTGTTTATATCCTTGCTGATCATGATATGTTCATTGGAATTTATACTTGTGCTGGTGCTTCATGTCCAGTGTTTCACAGAAGTTAACTCTTGAAAGGCATGAGCATAATGTTAACACTTCCCTTTTAGCTTAAAAATTGACGCAGGCCCACCCGTTCTTTAGAACTGCACATATGATGAAGTAATACTAGCCAATATTTTCAATGTAAACAATATAATTTTGGTTTTTCTCCTTCTATGTTTAGAGAGAAAAACCAGAAAACTTCCATTCAGAGCCTCCTTGCTATTTGTTTTACTGTTTGTATTCCTTGTTGCTCTTACAGCTATGCAATAATGGCAATTCAAAGAAGAGTTCTCTGCTGAACTGCTGGCTGTCATTGAAATACAAACATGACCAGAGTAGAAGTAGCCGCCTTTTTAGTTGAAAAAGTAACTGCTCCTGCATTAAGCATAGGAGGAGCTAACCTCTATCCTCTACTTCTGTTCAGCAAAACTCTTTACGAAGGCCTGACTGGAGGCAGATACGGACAGGATTCCTGTGAGACCTTCAGAAGGGTCGTGCTTTGATCTGTTCTTGCCAAGGGTTTGCCTGAGGCCTCAGAAATGTCAGTATCGGTCTGCTGCTGTTGTTGCTTTGTTGTTAGTGCCCTGGCTATTTCCAAAGCAGGCTGATGGATATCTACAAGATGTGGACATCCTGAAGCCTGGTCTGTGCTTCAGCGGCCAATTCAGGAGGGAAGCTGTGGCTAACCTGTAGAGTAGTGACTGAGGTACCGCATGCTGCTGTGGCATGATACAAGATGGTTGGGCCTGAGCCATATTGAAACTTGCTACTCCTGATTGCAACACCATACTGATTGAGATCATACTTTAACAGTAATAACTGACTGCTAAAGCAGCAAATGTAGCTATGCCCACTATGAATAAAATGGACTTGTGATCTATTGTAGTAATGCTAAGTGAAATCTGGTTATTGATTAAAATGCACTGATCAGAAGCTGTCCACTCGTATTGACAGACTAAAGTGAATACAGGTGGGACACAACTTACCTATTGTGTGTTTTTTCTGTGTTTGCGAAGATATAAAGGTAGATGAGTTAGTCACTAACAATTGCGTTGACGACTTTAAAATAGTGTCTTAATCTCTTTGAAAAAGGAAAGCTCTGCAGTTAGAAATGAAAGTAAAGCTAATAAACCAATGCTCCACTGACCTCTGGTGGATAGCATAATGCTGTAGCTTATTACAACACTGGGAGTATTGCGCATCCGGTACTGCTCCAACCTGGAGAATGGGAAAAACTGTTTTTGTGGATAACAGCTGAACTGCAGGACATACTAACAGAAGCCTAGTTTGGAAAATATTACATAGGGAAATAATCTCCCCTCTGTGGCACTCTTCTTGCCTTAGCGATGAGATTATCAGTCTGTTCTAACCTTCTTTTCAAAACCACAGAAAGCGATGTGGCAGACCGTGTGTGCGAGCTCTGTAGGTTATATAGCACCTCTAGGCAGAAGTCTGCTCTAAAGGAGGAAAAGACCTCTCTGACGGTTAATGTGAACCGCCTTTCTGGATCATACCCTCTTTAACTGCACTAATGTAATGACCAGTCCCTGAGCAGACAGGAGTGGACCCTGCTCAGCCCCACGGCTTGTCAGGTCCGTTACCCTGATAATGGCAGTTGTTGCCGCAAGGGAAGAACCTGTACAGTAGACAGTTTTTCAAATTCAAGTATGTAGTTTGATTTGAACTATTTTTTCGCCTTTATGCCATGCTACTACCTGACTGAGTCACTGCCATGTTTTAGGGACTATTCTTAGATTATGGTTTTTGCTATTCAGCTGCCTTCTGATTGAGTTTCCAGGCAGACTGCAGGTGGTGTAATGAAGGCTCATAAAATGCTCAAGCTTCGCGTTCACTGTTGCCTGTATATACTGCTATGAAATTCCTAATAGCTTTTCCAAACTTCATTAATCCCTAGTATAACATCTCTTCACGTATTAGAAAGCACCACTTGTCCTGTTTCCATGTTAACTCAGAATCATTTACAAGGATAATGACATGCTTGTGAAAAAGCATACTGTACTTGTGGCTCAGAATTGGGCAGAATGTGCATAGGTCAGGAAAAAGCTTTGAGATGGAAAGGCTTTGAAAGAGCCAACTGTCTGAAAAAGAATTTGACTCTGCCTCCCCCCAGAATTGTTCTTGGTTTGTGTTTTGGGTGTTTTTTGTTTGCTGGTTGGGGTATGGGTTTTTTTTTTTCATCAATTAATTCAATAGCAGCAGAAAAACAGGCCACCTACTTTTATGTATTTGGTTCCTGAACAACCCTGCTACTGCTATAACTTTACATGCATGTTAATTTTGACACAAGAATTATGTGTAAAATGTGCTCATGTCAGAAATTTGAGCAGTTTTTGATGCCATGTATGATTCTGTTGCAGCAGAAATTAAAAATATCTAACAGTCTTCCTTTTTCAACTGTAGAACTGTATGAGAAAACATATGATGGTGAAAAAGTAATCTACTGGGAAGTGAAGTACCCTTTTCCTCTCTCAAACAGAGATGTATCCTTTAAAGCATTTTGTTCATCTTGCATATTTTGTCACCTGGTCATCCAGGGATCCCAACAATGTACTGATTCTACTGCTCTGCTGCAATTGATCTAGGATCTTGCAGTCCTCCTATTACATGAATATGTAAAGCATGAAGAAGAGCATGGGTGCCTCTTCTGAAAGCTCACATAGCTGAATTATTACTCTGCAGGACTGAATCCTGTAGAAGCATAAGAAATATCTCGGAAGGGGCTGGTAAATGTAATGGAATTTACTTGTCAGTTCATCATATGTCAAACTGACACTGTTTTGATGTGCCTCCTCAACTCGGAATACAGTATGTCTATATTCGTGAATGTCGAGAGATGGATGTTGATGGGCGGAAGATCTGGGTTGTGTTAGCTCAAAGTGTGTCTGTTCCTCAGTGCCCTGAAAAGCCTGGCATTATCAGAGTTAAAAGCTATAAACAAAGTCTGGCGATTGAAAGTGATGGCAAGACTGGATCTAAAGGTAAGAGGTCAAGAAAGTGTGATCACAAGTCACGTAGCCAAAGAATGTATGCATTAGTTAAATGCACAAAGAGGGAGGCTGGAAATTTTAAGGTAAAACACTTATTATAAAGTGGATGTACTCAGCACTAGGAATACTTTCAAATGAATGAAACTTTTGGAAACGTCCAGTGCAGTGTACTACTATTAAGAATCTTTTATTTAACAGTTGGGCTGGATAGTTAAGAATAGACAACCGACCACTTCATTTTACGCCTCCATCCCACCCTCCCACCCCCAGCCCGCACTTCTTTTCCTGCCAGCCAGTTCAGTTGGGTAGAATCTGATGCTAACTGCAATGTGGTTAACTCAAGCAATGATAAAAGTATCGTTTGACAGGTTTATAGATTAAAGGGTTTGCCTAGAGATTGACTCTTGTCTGAGATTATTACCTTCAAGAGAACCTTATTTTATAAGACAGGCTGCCTAAAATGGTTTGCAGTAGTCTAAATTAATATTACGGTGCTCTCAGCTTCCCAGAGGTTCAACTTACTTCACATTCCACTTCAGTACAAGTTGACTCTTTTGTGAAGAGCTTAGAGCAGAACTGTTGTACTTGGTGACTCGGTCATGCACATCAACAGCTTCTGTCATATGGTGTTAGAGCTAATACTCAGACTATGGCTGGATAACTTTCTGGTAACTTCTCTCTTATCTCTAGTCTATATGTACTATTTTGATAATCCTGGTGGCATGATTCCATCGTGGCTGGTCAATTGGGCTGCCAAGGTAAGTAAAGGTTGACAGCACAATTGTCTTTGGCTAATCTGTTTCAAACAATGTACCTGTCTTCTGCATGTTGAGTAGAATTATCTTTTTTTTTTTTTTTTTTTTTTCCGAAACACATGCATTGACCTTCCTAGCTCTTACACAGTCCCATTTTTGGAGTCTCACTATTGTCTGCTGTCATGGCAGTTGTCTTAAGTTTTTGTTTTTTTTATTCCTATCAAATTCCTTTGGTTAGGTCAACCAGACAGGTAAATTTGTGCAATAAAAACAACAAAGCCATGTTCCAGAGCATATGTGAATAGCCTTAACACAACCAAACGTCAATAAAGCAGTCTGTTCATGAAGGAATGGTCTGCTGCTTTGTGCAAGACTTCACAATTGTCCTGTATTTGTTTGAAGGCCTTGATCTATATAGTGGGAATTCTCATCTTGCTTATAGTTTATCTTGATTACATTTGCAAGAATGTTTTTTCCACTTTTCTCTTTACAGAGTGGTGTGCCTACTTTCTTGAAGGATATGCAAAAAGCTTGCCATAATTATTCTAAGCACATAGGTCAAAATTGATTTGAATTGTTTAATTCCTAGACCCTCTGCACTTACAGGAATGGCTATTATATATTACACTGGATAAAATCTACCTCTGATTTTGGAAAGAATGTTATTTTAGTTGGTATATGCCTTGAATTTTATTAGATCTTTGTTTCCATCTCCAACTGAAGAGCTAGCCACTGACAAGGTAACACCAACATCAGCTGCATCCTTTTGAAAGTCCTTGAGTTTAGCCTTGTCCCCCATGCTTTGCTTATGCTGATTGTCACGTGTCAGCTAGAGGAGTTCTGTTTATTGAAATATTACATCTTCAGACAAGAGACAACGAACTTGATAGGAAAATTGTCTGATCTTGGACTGAAAATTTTCTACATGTGTTATGCCTGGATTTGCCTTTGTGGCCTTGCAGGGTGGCTTCCTACTGAAGTCGAATAATGAAACTTTCATTGCCTAGGAGGAAACACTTCTGCTATGCAAGTTTGTCTTTCTTAAACTGTCTGCCTGCTATAAAACTAAAAAATGCTGAGGGCATATATAGGTAAATTACTAGGAGTCTGCAGTAGGAACTGGAACTCTGTGTTAATAAGCTTTCTTGTGATCACTTTAAGTACAGATATAAAAGGACTGGTGCCTAAAGCCTTGCATTCACATCTCAATACCCCTGTATAAAAAGTGAAACCCATTAGCTGTGTCCAGCTACAAAAAAAGTAGGAACTGGTTTGTATGTCTGATTTAAGGGGAACAAGTTATATCTTCACAGTCAGTACCCTTATGTATAAAACAGCTTGGATACCAGCTTTAAATTGGAAGTAATTTTAAACGGGATGTCTGCAACTGAATATGAATGAACTTGATGTGAAATTTGGGCTTGCTAGCATTTTTAAATTTCATGCTGATGTAAAGAATGAAAGTGTAATTTTGGATGGTAAAGCACAACTGACCAGGAAATTAAATTTCCAGCACTCTTTTTTTTTTTTGGGGGGGGGGGGGGTGGTGCATAAAAGGTGAGAGGGCCTCAATCTCAGGGATTTAAATGTTCTACATTGTTACTAAATCTAGTCCTGTTATTGAACAAATCTTGTAATGGGCCAGCTTTGTCTTGTTAAAAAAAATGGTTGAAGTGATTGCCTTTATACTATGTGTAAATATTTGTTTCTAATAAATTGTTATTCTATCCATGCAGTGTTCTTGTTCTGTCCTCTGTGGTTAAGAGTGGCCAGGCTGGGCAGGTCACAAATGACAGGCTGATATCATGGGCTGTTTTATTTTTAAAGGATTTTGAAAGAATAACTTGGATTCATGAGAACTAAGTAGGATTCCATGTGTTCTGAAGAGCTGGTTGCCAGCAGTTTAGGCATTTTTCAAGTGTCTTTGACTTGGAGACCATTACTGAATTGAATATTGCAATGCTAGACAACTTTCAATCAATTTTAAATTTAGCTGTCACTCCCCCCCCCGCAGATGAAGAACAGAGATGGAGACAGACTAGTATAATTCGCTTTAACTTTCCATAAATTTTGTACATGTGTACTTACTGGACCTGGAGCCAAATTTTTATTTGTGTGTACTGAAAATTAATTATCTCCATCATACCAAGAATATGAAGGCGTTTTACCTGAGTATATCAATTCTCAAATTTCTTTTCTTGGCAGTGTTTTAAAAAAAAAAATTACCTTGAGAATTCAGAAAGCATTTTAGCAGTGTGCTAACTTTGTATGAATTCAAATGTCATAAGCAATCCCAAGAATACCGGAGTTGTTTTTGAACAACTGGATGTGGATACAAGTTATGTCTTGAAGTGAAGCAGCAAAGGCGGGCCTGGGTAGTGTTCAAAATGAAGATAGAGGATGAATGTGAAGATGATGAAACTGAGGACGAATCTTCCTGGAACAATGATGCACACTAGTTGATTTCCAATTCCTTCTGAACAAAACAGACCTCTGTACCCCAGTGTTACAAAACCTATCTAATTGTAAACCTACTGTAAAACTTGAGAGTTTCAAGGTTTACAAGAAATGTGTACCTGGTGAGATGAGCGTGTGAATCGAGATGCAACCTCCAACCAATCTGTAATTTTGTTTAGTCTTTAATGAAATGAAAGCAGGAGAAAGAGTAAAAGCATTTTATAGTCATAAATTCACGGTTGCATCTTTGTCATTATAGTTATTTGTCATCAAGACACAGTATGCATTTGTCTGCAGTGTGCTGAAACAGTAAGACTGAGCATTCAAGAGGCTGAATGGCTCCATTGTCAATCTTGCTGAAAACCTGATTTCCTACAGCCCCCCCCCCGAGAGTATAGAATACATGGTCTCTGCTCACGTATCCTTATTGAAGCTATTGCACAGTTTCTTTTGCAGTGCGCAGCTTTGTAAATTAAAACACATTGATTAAACAGTAGTTAATGAAGACTGCTTTTCCTATATTTATGAGCAACTAACCAATGATGTGAGATGAATACATCAGGTCTTCTGTTAAATTTAGGTCCCCATGGGCTTTCATAGTGACATAAGTACGGAATGAAACTATTTAAGTATGTGTTACTACACCTATTGTGTGTTACTAGGGAAATAAAAGCAGTTCCAACTTTGTGTGATGTGGCTTCTTGTCTAAATGGGAGATTATGACCAGAAAGAAAGTGTTGATATCTTTCAGTCTTTGGATGTAAAGACATTCCTAAAGTATTTTAGAGCTTTATTCATGACTAATTAAATATTGGTCTTGTATAAGTTAAACATACATCATGTGAACTTTCCTGGAAAGCTTGAACAGAAATTTACCTGCTGTGAAAGTTGTAAGTCATTATGCATTTTAAGTTCTCGTGCACAGGGTTAAAAAAAATGGACTCCCTCCCTTCCCATGCTTTTTGTTAATGTAGCTCTTGAAAGTTAGCTTTCTGTTTCCACCAGCTCCTAAAAATGGAGTGCAAAGTTTGTGCTTTTAGAGTGATCTGTTGTAAATGCAGGGTTATTTGACTAAAAAGAATGAAGCATTTCTGTTAGATGATGAGTGAGCCTCTCATCTCCTATATCCTACCCCCATTAACAGATCAGTAGGTGTCACACTACAGATTAATGGGGACTAATGAAGTTTTCCTAGTAGCCAAAAGGAACTAGAAAAATCCTGTAGTTTCTGGCAAGAAATGGGCATCTGATCTGAAGCACAATAGTCAGACTTTCTGTAAATCATAATGAGCTCTGTATCCATTATCATATAGAGCTTTTGTTTTAAAATTATTAGCTCTTACAAAAACATATTTTTGCATGTTGTTATTCACATAAAGAAGTGGTTCTTTTGGGGGATGACTGGTGATACATACCCCGTTTCCATAAGGAGTGATGTAACAAAGTGAATATAAACCATTCTTCCACATTCTGTTTGTCATTCAAATTCATTCTTTCCATGTGATCTCTCTGTAAAACTATTGTATTTGAGTTGGAAGGTAAAGTAAAGGAAAGATTCTGAGTAACCCAAAGTCAACATAGTGAATGATGTCAGATACGCAATCACTGTAGCACTGCCTCTCAGAAGATGATGTGTAAAGGGAAACACAAGTTGTCTTTGCTCAGGAAACATCTGGTTGATACTTCATTTCTCAAGCAGGTCGTTGGCTGTTTTTATAAATTAGCGGAACAAAAATGTGGGAAGATAGGGGGATAGACTTCTGATATTAATGCACACCAGTAGACGGTATATCTTCCCACCAGCACTTTTGTTTCCCATTATGTAAGTTTTCGATGTGTAAAGAACATTTTCAAATGGGATCTAATGGTATTTAAATTTCTCTTAGCTGAGAGTAATGTCTCCCTGAGCACAGATTTACCTTCCTCTAGACAGGAGGGTAATTCATAACCGAATTTACTGCCCCACTGTAGTCTTATGATCAGAGGAGACTACTAGACTTTCAGGCATAAAGCTTTTTTTTTTTTTCACTTTCCTCTTAGTGGTTAAAAGACACTGAAAACTTCCATACAAAAACAGAAAGGAAGGCTTACGACAGGAGGTAAGTTGTCATAAATCTAGATGGACTATATGGAAGATAAATGCTTTTTGAGGAGCACTAACAAGAACAAATCTCTGTAGCAAGATGAGTTTTGTTGAAACTTTTTCATACCTGCAGACTTGTGAGGAATCCTGAGCAATAAGGTAATTAAAGCTGGTGTTTAAGCATGCTGCTAATTCTTCTCTGCAGCTGCCAATTAACATGCTAATTAGGATTACATATTAACACATATGCACACATAAAAAGAACGTCATCTTTCTCTGTTAGTTCAGTATTCCCTGCTCTTTGAGAACTTGACCATAAATGATTATTCTCATCTAGAATCTGAATTACAAAGTATTCTGGAGTCTTGCTGTGAGACAGGAACATTTTAAATGGGAACAACTCTCCACTGGAAACCTTAATTTCCAAAGTAAGAACAACTGCATCCTGTGAATAAGTGTTTCAGTGGAACATGCTATAATAAGCAATTATGTTGAGGGCCTTGAATATAGGTATTAATTTTAGCCTTGTGAAAAATTTCCTGCATACCAGCTGTGCAACTAGTTAAACTGAAAGCTGTTCCTACAGTTTAAGTACCTGTAACTGTAAGATTTAAGTGAGTTTGCCTTTGTCTGTCCTCACTAGATTTCATGCAGGTTTTTAGATTTTTCTAAGGCCTATTTCATCATTGGAAGCAGAGAGGTTCTATTATGGGCTTTGTGACACTGGAAGAGTCCATTTTTGCCCCGAGCTTAGTTCTCTTATTATTGCTTGTCTATGGAAGAAACTCTTGAGAATGAATCATTTTAAAACATTGTGTTGTTCCTAGAATGGCAAGTTTTGCATTGTAGCAGTTCTTCTATAATATGTAAGGCCAAGGGTTACATATGTGCTGTATGTACTTTCAATAGATGCCTGCTGTTAAAATACAAGGCTCACTGCATTTCTGCCTAAGCATATGTTGAAAAGTTTTAAAAAATTTCATCTAGAGTTGTGGGGGTTTTGACTTTTAATATTCCTAGTGCATGTACATATCTTCCAAAGCATGACAGAAATTTTGTGTAATTGGCTATAAATGGATGTTTCATATTCAGCTGCAACTTGGAGTTATGGTATAAGAGTGAGGTTTAAACATTTTTATTAAGACCAGGCTTCTGCTGCTCATTTTAAAAGTTAATGCATTTTCTCAGCATGGAAGTCATATAATTGATTTGTACATTTGAGTGGAGAGCATGATCCCACAAGAAGCCGAAATTGCCTGGCCAACCCATTTACCCTGTGAAAGGCTCATATGATGCTGTTCACCTATTCAAATAAAAACAAACAGTAGCAACATTTCAAAAATTTGACACTAAAAGGGTCTATTGTCTCAGAGCGTGAGGTGGGTATGTGAAAGAGTACATCGCCTTCCACTGATTTTTTTCTTGTAGCACGGGAATAAACTGACCCTTGATAACACTTAAGGCATGGGTCTAGGAACCATGAAGTTGAGGGCATTATCACTGAATAATGAGCTTGATTAATTACCCAAAAATGACAGGCAGGCATGACAGTAATTTAGAAAAAGGACTTTAAAATCCATTTGAAACAAAAGGCTAAGAATAAACAGATCATCTGAGGACTCTTTGATGTCTTTTAGCAAAGACAGGCTTAGAAATACCTGCCAGATCACCAAATGCATTTACAGACATCACATAGTATAAATCATTCCCTTTCATAAAGTATGTTTCACAAATATGTGCTTAACCCATCTTCTCTTTCAAACTGGCAATTCTGTATGCTTAATATCTTTGCTAGTAAGTTTATTGTAAAAATATGACTTGAGAACTAATATTTTGCTTTTCATCATTTTTGTGATCAGTGGATATCGGAATATTTTATGACAATTTAAGGGAAGGGTTTTTTTCACAGTGATGATAATCAGCAATGAAGCAAGTTGCTCTGAGAGACTGTGAAATCTCCATTTTTGGAGATACTCAAAGCTCAGCTGAGCAAGGCCCCAGGCAATTTATCTGACCTTGAAATTAGAGCCAACATCAAATTTGGTGCTTCACTGGGCTGCAGGTTGGAGCAGATGATGGGATGATCCCATATGTCCCTTCCAAGCTGAATTATTATATGATTTTTAATAATAATAAATCCAGGAGATTACAGTGTGAATCCTTCTGAGAAGGCAGCATTATTTGCCTTCCAACTTGAATGAGCTAAATTCCTATGATATAGAGATGCACTAGTATATGAAAATCCTGTAATCAAGATCTTTATTAGAAACAGGTACATACATATTTTTTACAAGATGTTCGTTGTAGGTTTGCATTATTGCTTTAGTTTATTATTTTAAATAAAATTATCAGTAGGAGTTTGGTGAGAAATGTGGGAAATTTAAACTAAATGAAATGAAATCAGACTTTGAAACTTTTCTAGTGAAGCTTAATATCATAACAAATACACTATTGAGTGAAAAAATGATGACTACTTTTGGAAAAGGACAGCAATTGCAGACAAACTGAGGCTGTGCTGCACACTCAGAAAAAAGTTATTGATGCCAGTTATCGTTCATTTCCTGTTGCATCCAGCAGCTGTAGATCCTATTTGAAAGGTTAAAGCTGGGAAAAGTTCAACTGGGCAAGGTTGAGATGTAATAAAAAGAGAAGATGAAATGCAGATTTAGAATATTTAAGCATTCCAAAATGTTCCTCTAGTTTGAGTTTAACTATCATGGCACGGTATTTTTAAAGACAGCACGCTGAGCAAAATAGCACTCACAAAATTTTAGCCTTATACACAGTGAGACTCACTTTGTGTCAGATGGATATATACTCAACCATATTTAATTAAATTAAATTAATTTAAAAAGGATATTTAGTGTTACTAAATAGCGTAGTCTTCACCAGAACTGGTGCTCATTAACAGCCTCTTTCAATATTCAACAATAAAAGATTAAGAAATCTTTGTGGACTAAGAAATTCTGTAGTGGACTTTCCTCTACTTGGTCCAATGATGAGTATTTCCAATCAATGTTTACTGGTGAATACAATATTCTTTATTGTCACATGCCTTTCCCTTTCCCTTCCCCTTTCAATACTGTGTCAACATTTGGGATGAGCCCAAATCCTAATGTGTGATCTGACCTTCTGACATTTTAGCCCAGTGAGCTACCAACTTAGCCATGCTTCCTGCTTTGGAGAGTAAAGCACAAACATCACTCTCAAGGATCTCCTTCTACCCACTTATTATTTAATGCCTGTCAGTTCTTGTGCATTTTACTGTATTAAAAAAATGTTGGATGCATTCCCAAAATATGTATGTGGATCTATGTATCTGGATCTTTGTGGGAATAAGAATTATGCCTTTTGGAATTGGTATCTGTTGAAACTAAGAAAAATGGGGCGGGGGGGT
>NW_009647412.1:144244-200200 GCF_000708025.1 Charadrius vociferus
GGGGTGGGGGTGGGGGGGCGGGAAATACAAACCGGACTAAAAAGACAGTGCTGAACATGAAGTTATGTTTGTCAGTGTTAGGCAGCATTCTGAAAACAAAGTATGTTTTTGTTTAAAATGATGTGATAAAGTATATGCACCATATATTATAATAAAACCTTTCACCAGATTTACATTAAAAAAAACAGGCAGTTTTTCATGTACATTTGTCCCCTTTTTCACAAAGCAGAGACGCATTTTGAAATTGCAACATATTTTGCATGCTGTGCCAACTAATCAAAGAAAAAGATGCCTGTTAGAGTCCCAGTAAATACTGTCTTCAGACTTTTAAAACTGCAAACCCGTATTAGTTTAGCACTGTTGCACTAATGGAAATGCCAAGCTCTTAGAGCATTCTTCCCTGGATAAGATAGCTTCAACTTTTGCAGTTTCCTGTTTTCTCCTAATATTTTGAAAGGTAAAAAAAAAAAAAAAATCTGCATTGCTCCACCATTGTCTTGCACAAAAGTTCCAATTTTGTTTGGGAGTAAGTTCATTGCCTATGGTAGCAGATGATGAGGAAAACAAAAAAGGATATTTTTTCAACTCTTCAGAATGGCAGTATCAGTAATATGCCTTCAGTAGTTTCCACAGCAGAGAGATCAAATGAATGGAACATCAGCAAGCTGGGGCAGTGCAGTCTATTTTTGGTAGTGAAGCAAGCATCCACAAAGCTCATCTGGTTCACTGGGGACATTAGAGGAAATTGCAAATACTGTAGAAGGCTATTCTAATGTCACATGCTTTTAGGTGGGTTAAAAGGACAAATATTGAGCTGTCCACTTTGGATTTCTCTCTGTCAGTTGCTGTTTAGCAAGCAAGGTTGTGTTTTTGTCTACAACACTTATATTGTCCCACAATCAACACTTTTTTTCAAGTACTAATGAAGTCTGTAATATGGTAAAGTACACAAATAAGCAGTGGAGTAAGCTCAAATTTTTCATTCAGTTTTAGAACATACTGCAAATAATATTTATTGGATTAGTTTCCAATGCAAATACAAAATATTTGTAAGCTTTTCCCACCTCATTTTCCTCCCACTTTTCAATTTTTCATTATTAAAAATAAAATAGAGCTACAGAAAGATGCAAAGAGAGGGAGGGCAGCAAGGAAAATAAATCTTCAGGTTTGGGGGGAAAACTGGAACAATGCTCCAATTGTCATGGAAAAATAAGGAAAATAGTACTTTTACTTCTCTTTTGTGAAACAAATTTAACATTTTTCAACTACTAACACCCTTTCCCACTGCCAAAAAGCAGCTAATGCTCTGGACAAAACAGAGACAAAGTATTATCTGCAGGAACAGATAACTCCTTCCTCCTCTCACAGCTGTAAGGCACAAGCAGCAGTGGAAAGTCACCCCACACACACTGTTTAAGAATTTTAACATTGGCTTTGCTCCATAGAGTTACTTCCCTCTCATCAGAGCCTTTAGAAGAATCCTGCCTCTTTTCCCCATTGACCTGGATCAATTCTGCCTGTGTTGAAGAGCTGCTGTACAGGGCAGCACAGTCCAGGAACAAAAATGTTAATCTTCAAACTGTTTATGATAATGCCTAGTAAGAGACTAAATGCCCCTGTTGAAGCCAGCAATCTCAAAGTAAGGCAACAGAGTCTGCCCTATTGCTTCAAATAGTATTTTGTTTCCTTTCTATTGGAAGGCTGCATTTTGGGAAACCAAAAGGGCCTCGCAGGATAGAAATAAATATATTATTGGTCTAACTTTTGCTTCAGTAGAGTTATCTAGAGAGATAACTGCATCTGCACAGGAAATAAGATCTTTAGTCAATGGACTTAAGATAGCAGATACTGATTACTTGAGGAAGCTGAGAAACAAAACCAATGTGTTCTGATCCAGTGGATGATATTGCTAAATTGGCAGCCTCATTGTCTTACAGAATGACCTTACATTCACAGTCTGGTGACTCAACTGGCAGAGGTTGCAAGTGCAGGATTACTGACTGAAATGTGGCAGAGGGGAAGGAAAACAAAAATACCTACGCACAGAAAGGCATGCATGTGAAGTAAATGAGGGCAAAGCAGCACCTGGAAAAGGGCAGTAAATAGAGCTTAATAGTGAGGAAAGACTAGAGGAAACTGGGTACCCAAACACGGTAGAACCAGGAAGGCATATCAAAGCACTAGGAAAGGGCCACAGGTATTGTGTAAAAAACAAGGGCACCATTGGGCACACACTGCTTACTGATCTCTGCAGACTACAACATAAGGGATTTGGGGAAATAGAAGCAATGCAGACACAGTATCTTTTTTTTTTTTTATCTGAGAAGTCACATCAGCATTTGGTTTCCTTTTTCCTGATACTTTCCTGATGTTTCACATGGGGTTGGAAAAAGACCAGAAAAATAAAAAAAAAAAAAGTTATTTGGTTTAAAAAAACATAAATGTTTTGTTAATTCATGCTATTCAGAGGCTAAAGTACAGCTCTAATACTTTCATCTGTAAAAAAAAGTAGGATTTGGGTATTACTTGAAGAAAACACTGAAGCAAATTCTGAGTTGGCAGTGTCAGTTCCTAGGAAAGACCCTCACTCAGGTCTACATGAGAATCCAGAATCACATACACAGAGGTAAATTCTGGTGCAGATATTATACAGAAATTTTACCCTGCAGTTTCACTGTCTCAATCAGTCAGAAACCTCAACACGATACCTTCAAAATTGTATTAATACCCTCCTTACAAACACACATGCACAAAACATGTATTTCTGTCATCTGATAGTAAGCATCTTTAGTTCAAGCTTCTTAACCATGAAGACTGCAAATATGCTTGAAAACCAAGTAAATACTAAGATTCGGCAACTGGAAGTTTTAAGTCTCCCCCAAATCTTGAAAGTCATGCAAATGATGAGCTGTCAATGTTGTTCTTATATATATTAATTATGGCCTGCAACTGCCTGCTGTAAACACAGGGCGAAGTCCTACACTAAGACAGTGGGAGTTTTGCTTTGCCTTTCATCTACCCAGTCTCTTTTCAGTTCCTGCTCACGTCCAGCATGACAGAAGAAATTAATTCTTTTTAACTTCAGAATTTTTCCTGGTCACCATGTGAACAAGGAAGCACTCCGTTTCATGACTTCATTTACTACTAATAAAAAACCAATGGATGAAATGCCATTTAGTCTTTCAAACTAGCTAGTAATATCTTAGCTTAGTAATCTAGCTGGTAATGTCTTCTGGATTACTAGTCAAAACTGACAAGATTAATATAAAATATTCCTTCTTCTCCTCCCTATATTCACCAAATACTTTGTATTTCTTTAAGCAAATGAAAAAATTGACCGATTTCTTTTTTCTAGTAGCTGTTCTGTATGATCAGTCTGACTTTTATCTGGATCTTTGCAAATCCCAAAATCTAGAGCTATACCTGCTTGTCTATGATTGATCTCTTGGTATCTCCAATCAGCCATAAAGTCTTCTCAGTACCACACTCTTCCTTTTTTTAAAAAGTGACACAGCAGTCACCTAGAGGAGTCTACTCACCAGCCTTTCTGGAACGCTCATAACCTAGGACATGTATTTTCTAGTATTTCACCTACTTGTTTTCTGCTTCATTGCTTATGTTTACCAAATCCTTACCGTGCCTTAGCATTAAGCACTGTTCTAAGCCAATCCCACAGGGTAAAATGAACAGTGCTTCGAAACTTTGCAATATGCACAGGAGAGATTACCAACAAAGCGTCATCTCGCCCTGCTGAAGTGAATCACCGATAGCAAAAAAAGGGGAAGAATCTGCAAATAAATTCTTCTCAGGACATACGTTTCCAAACAACCTATTAGGGCTGTGAATTATTCCCTCATACTAAGCAAACTGTATTTTTAAACATCCTGTGATTTTACCACGTATTTAAAACAGCGCCTGTGAGGAGTTACCAGCTTTTTGGGGGGACACCTAGTGGTGATAATTGTATAAAACAGAGTTCCTAGAAAATAGAAATAATAGACTGTGGCATCACTGAGCAGACTGGGGCCATTTTTCTCTGAATCTGGCAAAAGTATTTGCTTCTTGCTTTGTAAAATTATGGCTGTGAAACCTCACACAAATTGTGCACAACGACAGGAAACCTTCTTAAAAAGTTCTGCAGCTATTTTGTTCCCTCTGGAAGAAACCACCCTGGATGACAAATTAGCTGTTAGACAGTATGACTTTTCCCTGCAACGCTGCAAAAGGCAACATCCTAAAATATCTTTTCTCCCTACTGAGCACTCTGTTTTTCAATCTCATAATGTATGGTACAGCTGAACATTAGGCAGTTTCAAAGAGGCCCATTCTAAATAAAAATTAAGAAAATGCAAAATCTCCAACAGTGTATCGCAATTCGCTGTTATTGCTTTCATTTACAAAGGCAGATTACAATGTATATCCAATTTGCATATAATTCATTGTGAAATAAGTTTTTTTTAAAAATAATTCCCCTGTTTTATTAAAATTATGGGCCAAAATAGATCAGCTTAGGTCCTGGACATTTAGTGACAGAAATCTTTCAAGTGTCTGGACTTTGAGACAAATCTTTAAAAGGATAGCGCTACCTTGATTAAGAGTTTAGAAATTTTTGCCAATCCCATTTAGGGTTAGAAATATAGCCTTTAGATTCAGCAGGGCTGAATGGGATTATTTACTCAATTCTATTACTAGTTTACTATGTCCCTGTAAGGGTCACTTAATGTTTGTGTGCTTCTCTTTACAGCATCTTTCATATGGGTCTAATTACTGTGCAGAAGATTGATGGTTTCAAGAAACACTGAAATTCCTCAATGGAACACATTACTAGTGTACATCAAATTGGGATGTACAAAAAATAGGGAAAAGACATTTATTCCTATTTGAGCATGTTATTCATAGTAATAAATCTACTTCTGCAAGACACACACAAAAAAAAGCAAGTAATGAAAGAGTAAGTGGGACGAAAAGTAAAAGTAGCACTATATTTGGGCTGTTCAGCTGCTTTTTCTGTTTGAAATCAACAGAAACAGTGAACTGGAACTGGGCTGTGCTTTCTCCCCCTCCATTGGCTTGTAAATACAATTCATTTGACACAAATCTCCATCAGTAAATGCAACAGCACTCTACCAGAAGTCAAGATACTATCTCTCTAGGTTCACAGTATGTAAATGCATTAATAGTACCTTCATCACAGGCAGGAAAACATTAAAATATTGTTTACTACCTCATGGGAAATGACAAATACTAACTGCAGCCAGCCATATCTCACAGGTCTGCAGACAGGATAAACATTTTAGCAACATCAGTAGATCACTCATGTTGATCAGAGTTGGCAATGAACTAACCAGACTAATAAACACCACTGTGCTATTTTGTGTTCTTAGATAAAGCTTGGCTGGTTTTGTCTTACCAGGGGCAAAGAACATTTTACAATGTTCTTTGAACATAGAAATTTCATGAAACTAAGCTTTGTCTGAGAAATATTTAGTGTGAAAGGCCATGGAATAAGTTTAATTAGGTATATAAAAGGCAATTTGCAGATTGGAAGGAGAAATAGTAAAGATTTATTCAAAATTATAGCTGTTGTGACCAAATAAGAATTCACTAACATCAATCATTTTAATGTTATTTATTTAGCTAGCTGTTTAACAAAACACCTAAATCTTTAAAACCCAATGCAAAGTCCCTCTGAGCCTTGAACTCACAGATCAAATCCCCAAGTTCTTTTTCTAAGCAACAAATAGAAAGATATTATAAAAATCTACAGTGCAGAGCAATGTCTGCTTTAGGCGAAGAATGCTCTATTGCATATTGTCATGACTTGGCATAGAAAAATGCCCTCTTATTACTCTCCAACTCTTCCAAACCCTTCTTTCAGCAAAACTGTTTTTAAACTGAGGTGTTGGCCTGAAGTAACCTCTCCTTTAGTGAAATCACTCCAAAGCAACCCAAAACCTTAGCACATTAGGAAAAATATTACTTTGCTTCATTGCATAGGCTGTTTGAAACTGCACCATCATGGTGAGGCCATTTTCAAGAGGAGCTGGAATGAATATTTTGAAACAAACTCTGATCCTTAAAAGAATAATAAATGTATTTCACAGTAAGTAATCTCAACATCGCAAAATTTCCCATGGAGTAAAATACCAACCAACCTGAGCAGGAAGACCAGAGTACAGATATTTCACTTAGATTTTCTAAAATAAAAACATAGCATCTTAAAAGTAGACGAAGAGGAATTTTAAGCATTGTCCAAAATATCACTCATGAAAGTTTCTTACAGTTTGTTGTTTCTTACTGACACCTGCCGAGGTATAATGTTAACAATATCTCAGACTGAAGCCTTTTCTCATGCATTAATAAATGTTGGGTCAGGAGATGGATTCTGGTACTAACATTTTCATTTGAGGAGAACAAGGTCTAGAAAGATCTAGATTACTCTCTCTCAGTCTCTCAAATATATATAAAAGTAACATTCTATGTCACCACATAGTTCATGGCAAAGATATAGAAGGGTTTTCCTCTAAAGAGATTTACACTGTAAAGACCATATTTGTGAAAAGTCAGTGGGAGAAAAGGAACTAGTGTAAAATTAAAGTGACTTACTTGGTCTGTTCATAAAATACTGGTTCTGCCTGAAGGAGCATGGTGTAATGAAGTGCAAATAACAGGATAGAATCCTCATTATGGCTGAAATGAAATGAGAGGATTTGACTTAATAGTCAGTAGTAACTACAGCTAAAACCTGCTTTCATTAGTTTATCTTGATGAGCTTTCATAAACCATTAAATATCATTATTTACGTTTTAAAGACAGAACACAAGATAAAGTGATCCACTCAGTCAATAGCAGAACAAGAAGTGAAACCCAAGTTTTCTGGATCAGTCACTACAAAATGCTGCAAGTCACTTTGACTTTATCAGGAAATAAACAGCGTATGGTCAACTCCACTACCCTCCCTTGGGTGACCCTTCACAGATAGTTCACCCAAGTTCACTCACACAAACCTTTATTAGTCAAAACTTTGCCTCAGCAAAGAAGTCTGCTTGGTCCACAATCAAGGGGTATTTTGGCGAAAGCAAGAGACAAAAATCCATCTTTGATAAGGGGGCTTGGATATTTCTTAAATCATAGCTCCCCATCTTTCAAGTGAACATATCTATCATCTCAATATCAACACATTACTAACAGAAGCTTCTGCAGCAAACACATATACGTGTTTACGCAGTTCACGGACTATTTCACATCTGTTTTGGACAAGAAGAACAGAGATTTTTGTACAGTTACGTCAATTTACACCTGATGAAAAATCTCCATGCAAGACTAACTGAAACTACATTTTTGTATACTATGCCATTGACATTTATCACATTTATCTAATATTCAGTGCAATTGCATGATGGCAGATTTGGCTAAATGTGATATGCATAAATCTGTTTGATTTTGCTGGTGTCTGAACTAACAATATCTACAGTTTTCTTGGCAGACACATAAAGAGCTTAATTAGCTCACCCTTGCAGGGAAGTATGCTGTATGCAGCATGAGAAATGGGTTTTGTGGTCAGCTTAGATCAACTTCAGACTGTAGACCAAAACAAACTCAGAAAAGAAATGTGGTTCTATTTTGCACTTAGTTTACATTTCCCAGCCCAGATGACTAATGACGCAGTGTGTTGATGATTTCACTGGGAAGTGTAATATGTTACTGCCATCTAGTGCTATGCAGTAGACTCAGCCTCTGTCATAAAACTGAAATATAATATTTTAGTATGACACGTGAGAGCACTAGATAAAAAAGATTACATTTTCTATCAGTTGATCTATGAAGCTTAGGATACATTTGAGTGACATGGTGACTTTTGGTTTGCCCCTGTGATCTGTCCTCTATTTATATGGAGTAAAATAAGATTGTAACAATGAAAAACCTTCAAACTCAGACAAGAGGCATGGTGGAAACTATGCTGCAAATGTAAAGACTATTATCTTCGGAGACAACTTCAGAACAATGGAGTTGCTCAATGAGCCAATAATCTGTAGCCAGGATAGGGCTGTCTTTTCCTCTATTAAATAAAAAACCCCAGAACTCTCAGGTGGCCTACAGATGGTTTCCCATCAAGGTTTTCCTAAGATCATATGGTAAAAATTTGCCAACATTCAAGGCTAAGGCAATTTCTTGGTCAAAATTTAGACCCTTGACTCATAATGAAAAGAATATAATTAAAGTTTTGCTGTTTGCTTTATGAGACCAACTTCTGGATGCTGATAAGACACTTAGGGGGAAATGATGCTGAACCACAAAAAAAGGCTGCCAAAGGAAAAACATATTTTAACTGGATGGACTCTGAGTTCTGTTAGGTAGTATGTGACTAAAATAACTCTAGCTGTCAGCACTGAGTATCTCATGTTTATTGACAATTATAATTGTTACTGGTGCAGTAGTAGGAAAGTTGAAATTAAAAAAAAATGTTTGTGTGGAAATAGTTAAAAACTCAATCCAAAATTTATCAGAGTCCATGACACTCTTGATTCGAATCTTGGGCCAGCACTTCAAAATGTGTAAAGAGAACTTCAAATATGGCTTATAACTAGCATGAACAGTAAAGAGTTAAAATATTTGTGGGAAAGGACTCAGGCAAAAGTCTTTTCTACATTTCTCTCATTTATTTCTCCAAATAGAGATGCTGCTCAGGAACGCAAAAGGTTAGGATAATTATTTACTCAATTTGGACAGTGTTGGAAAAAGTCCCTCAGCTATACTTTTTTTTTTTATAGTATATTCCACAGCAAGTTGATAAACTGAACATAAGCAGTATGAGCTTCATTCAGTACCCACTGAAATCTTTAAGTCTTCTATTTACTTCAGTAGTCATCCGTTTAAGCCCTAAAGGTAAAATTATAATTTTAAATTGAAAACTAAAGTTTTTACAGGGTTCAAAGATTGTTTTTTACAAACAAGGCTCAAAGGAAAAATGAAGCAAATTACATTCTTTCTCAACTCCTTATTTTGGATCAAACCTACAAGTTCTTATTTATGCTTTCCTTTTTACTGAAGCAACTGAACTGTATCTTCATGGTTTGTCCCCCTGAGATTAAGTAGTTTAACAAATTCTATAGCATATCAAAACACACTGTTGTAAAATTGCTTTCTTTTATTGACAAAGGATGAAATGACACACCAACTGCTGCCAAGTGCAGTCATTCATGTTTTCATAAAAAATTTGGGACAGCCTCTTAGTATAACCAATTTTACCTAATCCACGTAGCCATCTTCATTTCTCCATTTGGTGAAAGTATATTATAAGAAGTCATTCTTTTCCAGTTAATAGAATTACATAGCTTGCAACTAGAGTAGGAGTAATACTTCTGAGTAATTTCTAGGAGAGCACATAAAAAGCAGCCCATTGTGATTCTTTTGTGACAGTTCAAAAAGAATCCTTTTCTATTTCTAGCCACTTCTACCTTGCAATGTGCAAGAACCCTGCAATAACATCTAGCAAACTACACTTCAGTCCAACTTCATCCTACAGTGAATGGAATGCTAAAAAAAAGGTAAGATCCAAGTCAAATTTGTAACATTTGTTTCTTGAATTTAATAAAAATACCAAATAGGAGTGCTGGTGAGATCTACAACAGCCCTCCGGTGTTATAAGAAGCAGATTACAGATCAAATCTTCATTTCCTTTTGCCCTGCATTGGACTAACATTTTATAACCTTTATAAAACAACAAAAACAGTGGAATGTTGTCATTTTGCAGTGTTGACTGTAAGAACAACCCAGAATCAATCCCAAAGTGATATGCTTTGTATAAATGGGAATGCGCCTACAGTTTGGGGCATCCTTTAGTCTTTTTCCTACCCAACGGCCAAAGCTGTGGCTTTACCATTCAGCCTGCAAGTCATCCTCACTACTACAATGATTCCAGGAGCTAGTCATTGCCTCTCTGTTTTATCATCATAGGATATAGCAGTGATGTATCTAAGTGATCTTCTTGAGCAAAGGCCTGCAAGCTTGGTCACTTCCTCCCTTTTCTAGTCCCTCTCCCATCTTTATGTATATTCAAGTCATCATTCAGACTCTTCTGAGACAGTGCTTTCCACTTTCTAGGATCAGTATCAGTTCACATATTCTAGCATCTGCCCAAGATGGATGACCAATAACGTAGGCTAGGAATGAGCTTTTTATTACTGGAATTTCTTGTGCTGTGCAAACCCACACAGTCAATAACTCAAACCAGGCATACAAATCTCCTGGCTTGGCAAATAATACATTTCCCCTCAGGCTAGCAAAGAATGGAAAAAACATCTAGAAACCTGCCCATTAGCTAGTTACTTTCTTTGCAATGTACATAACACAAAACCAATGGCAAACGTAGTTATTTCCCACTGAAGAGAAACTATTTGCTTTTCCTAAGTTGCAATCAAAATGGGTTTGATATGCATTAATAGAAGAGTATTGCTTTCAAGTCAAACAATTTCCTATTGTTGCAACCACAGCAGTGGAATAAGAAACCAAGTAACAGAAGTAGCAATACTGGGAGCTGTTAATGATGGATCTGAAACTGCTTTTGTTCTGTGACCTTAATGATAGGTATGATACAAAAAGAGAGGCTGCTGAATCATGCAGGAAACAGCCCTCTTTGCAAATAAAACTTAGTTAAAATCAGCATCTAGAAGAGACTGAGGCAGACTACTTCACAAGATTAAAGGAAAAGCCATTCCATCAAGGAAACAGACAGCAAATCTTCAATTTCTGAATAAACAGCACTACTATACTGATCCATGGGACCTTTTCCTACGTCCTCTTTACAAAGACCAACGTCTTTCTTCTACAATATGAATGATGTCATATAATCTAGGCAATGCAATGATAACTGGAAAAGCTGATCCAAAAGAACACCAGCAGAAATGGATTAAGCTTGAGAAGACAATTAAGCAAGGACTTAACTGCAAAAATGAAATTGCTGGTCTAAAGTACGAAAAACCACCAGAAAGATCATAATTACTGATTCTAAGCTCAGTAAGTCCTACCAACTAAATATGCAAATAAGTCCCTCTCTGAGCCTAAAAAAAATGGGGGCACATTACAATGGTAGGATGGCTTTCCTTCAGATTATATCAAAATGATAGACGGGAATGATTTGTGGCATGGGAAAGTTTGCTCTTTTCACAAGGGAAAGAGCTACTAAAAAGGCAGCCTTGGATTGTCTCAGGGGTAAAGGCTTTCCTGATTGAGATTATTTATAGAGAATTAGTTTTTATGGTGGGCGTTTTATTATTTTCTTTTTCTCTTGAAAATTCCATCCGTTCTTTGTTATTCATTTCAGATGGTCCACATGATTGAAGCATATCAAGGTGTCCTTTGTAGAAAAAAATCCAGCAGCAACTCAGTAAACTCACCATCACTGTAAGTAAATTCAACAATCAGAAAATTACTAACATTTGTCAAAAATGTTTTGTCTTCTGCCTGCTAATCAACAGAATGCATTGGAATAAATGGCATGCTTTAAAGCGAATCATCCACTAAAGTGGTCACATCCACATCACAGAACATGTATATATATTATGTATGGTGCAAAGAATTTCTGTCTAACCAGATCAGAACACTTGTGAGAAGTCTGCATATTTAAAATATTTCCTGAGTTTTATTTGCCAGGAAGGATGCTTTGCATGGGAAACTGATTGCTACTTAGCTTTTATTGTAGTTGCAGAACTGGCGTTTTCACAGCAGCTGATTAACATTATTATATTTTACCAGGATTAGTATACTACACTGTCTTCTATACTATTAGCAGTTCTAGTATATTCAGCATGATTATAATATAAGTTTCCATTCTCTGTAGTTTTTTATTCTTCTAGATTTCTCACTAGTGATTCTAAGGAAAATAACACCTTCCTTGTTTTATAGAAATATCCCACTTTCGTGTTTTCATTGATATAAAGGGATGTTTTAAATCCACCTTTAAAGTCATATCAATCTAAGAATGTCTGTATTTATGAAATCCTAAGCCACTTTAGGATGATGATTAAATGACTTAAAATTCAGATACAAAATGATACAACCACATGCCATTCAAATTTCGGGACATATGCTTAGAAGGCTATACTGGTAGGTTATGTTCTTGCCCATCTTTCAAACTGTTCTTCAGATCATGCTGATTCTCCTCTGGACGTCTGATACTCTCGTCTCGAGAAAGACTGCAGGAGATAAACCAGTATACCGTATCCCACAACATGCTTTGTATCTCCAGTGTCACATTGTCCCATGTCCATTTTATGAATACAGAGGCTTCCAAAGGTAGCACATACCCAGGCTGTCAGGAGGCATAAGAGCTACGGGCAAAGTGTTTTCTGTATGCTGATTGCACGGATGCTTCTTCTGTTACAGGGGTAGTGTGGGAATATTCATTTTCATGTCATTTCTCAGCCAACTCTACAAAAGGAGGATGAAATGATGACAAACTCAGTGGTCACAGAAAAGCTGTTCAGTTGTCTTAGAATCTGTACTGGGTATAAGAGTGGAGGTCTTTTGTGGGGGTTATGCCTATGAATGTTGCTTCTACACAACCCCCCACACCTCTATGAGTGACTTGTTCTTTATCTTATTTTGTTTCTCTCACAATGGCACACAGTACCATATAAAAACCAACACAGAAAAAAAGTGAATTCTCCCTCTCTCCATGCCTTGCCATTTTTAATAAACTATACAGACCCCTGGCCTCTATACAACAGATGCAGAGAGCCACGAAACTAGGACTGTTCAGCACTGACATTCTAAAATATTATCCTGATGAGTACTGAAGCAGGAAAAGTGATTAAAAAAAACCCACAAAACAAAACAATAAAAACAAACAACAAAAAAAAATCAACATTATAGTCTTTGAGTCAATCCTACAGCTGGTATAAATCAGCACTACCTCCTCTGACTCTCATGTAATTCTGACAATATCAGCCACCTGAGACTGGTCCTCTTCATGCAGTAATGTGGAGAGTATCATGTTTAAGCACAGCTCTAAAAAACGGCAATTCTCATTTTGACTCCTTTTCTCTATTTTTAACAGGACAATGAGGAAGGAAGGGACTGTTTCCTTACTTTTAAATAAGGTATTTTTTTCAATCCTCTCTTCTTGTGGAAAAAAAGCAATTGTAAAAGTAGTTTTAATTTCCATTCTTTTTTTATTGAAAGATAATTTTCTTTTTCAATGAAAATCTGAACAGATAACTGAAGATGGATCTCTCTCCAGAGAAAATATAATTAGAAAGCAGTTTCTTCAATCAGGAGTGATTCAATAAACAACACTCATCCATTTGAAGGTATAGGATCTTTTAGTATAACTAGAATGGGCTCATTTTACCTCTTAGTGCTTTGTGTTTCTGCCCTCCCACCTTTGGGTATTGTGTTTCAACATGCTGTATGACAGCTGCTTAGAAGACACTGAGGCAAAGTTTGAGATATTGCAGGTATCATTGGAAAGGAAGTGATTTATGTAAGCAAAACTGATTTATGAATCTAATGGACCAATCCTTGCTTAAACAATTAACATGGCAGGGGGGTTGGAACTCGATGATCTTCAAGGTCCTTTCCAACCTAAACCATTCTATGATTCTGTAATTCTTCTCACTTCACATTTCCTTTAGATTTGAATTGTTGAATAATTTCTTGCTTCAACTTCTAAATACTGAAGTGTATAGTTTCTTGTAGAGAATTGCTTTTATATTGTCTTCCAGAAATGACTGTATTATAAGAGTATGAATTTGGTCTTTGTATATTGTATGTAAAGTGTCCCTTTGATATCTTTTAAATTGCCCAATACAATACAAATACAAATTCTTTTTGTATAATTGCAGTAATTGTCAGGATCTGCAGACTTTGCAATGAACTGTTGGAGGTGGAAGAAATCTGTTCTTGCAGGGAAGACTTATTCTGAATTTGCCCCAGAGAAAATGGAAGGATCTGCATGCTTAGCATTAAAGAAATGATTACAGTGATTATGGATTTCTTAGTTATAGAACTTACAGAACAAAAGTGCCTTTAAGAAAGATTTAATGTCTCACTGTGTATTTATTTTGGTATTTGCCTGTTTGATTTACTGTATTTAAGACCTTTTCAAATGATAATGTGTGTGTAATGCAGAGGATGGGATAGAGTGAAATGGTACAAATCAGAACACTTCAACTATTTTAAATGGACTAAGAAAAAATTATTTCAGTTGAAAGTCTGATTAATGAATTCTAATCTGTTCCAGATGTGAATATTCCATCCAGTTCTTTTTAATAATTTGCCTGTCTAAAGAGCTTCTCAAAACAGTGCGATCATCAATCAAACCCCAAAAAAAAGCATCAATTTCCTTATTCAAAATCAGAAATAGCTTCTCTGATGCAGTTTGGCTTGATAAGAGCCTGATGTTTCCAGATGTAAAACATACATAATAGAAGTATTATAGGTGGTATTTTCTCTATCCCAGAGAACAACAACAGTATTACATTTCATTAAGGCTCAGAATGCGTTTAGTGCTGCCTAAAGGAGTGAAAAGTCAACAAGTGTATTTGTCAAATATCAACTTTATGGAAACAGAGGAAGCAGAGGATTGTAATAAAGCATTACTTCTCTTACAACATAAACTGAACACCAGTGTAGGTCCCAATGAGGCTTTAGAGTGGTATCCCCCCTACTTCATTACTTAATTTTCTTCTGTTAGCTGACTACTACACATGACTTTCATGGCAGTAGTTCCATTTCATGATGTCCTTGCAAGACAAACAGGGAATTTCTTAACACAATATTCATCAAGGTTGTTATTCTTGGCATTGGGGGGGGGGTTACGCTTTGTAGATTTACAAGAACTTTTCTTTTTTTTCCCTATCCACCCAATGACTGCCCTTTGCCTGCAACAGTTGGACCCTCTTAGTTCAGTCCATCTGATTTTTCATTACATCTTTATTGTTTTCTGTCCATGAAACTGAATAGAAATGGCTGCCAGGGGATTTTTAATCTGTTCTGGTGAAGCTTACACTTTTGAAATAGTACACAGTTATATGAGCAGGAGTTCAAAGAATCCACTTGTCCCATAAAAAGATTGTTGTGTTTTGTTTCCCATTTTAAAAACAGAACTCAAGGTTATTCAGTGTCAAGAAGTCTTCTACACTGAAAGATTAAAGCTCCAGGACTTCACCAAGGCTACAAACAGCTAATATAGTACTAGATGGTAAGGGGTTTAACAACTAACATATGAGGGCACTACAACTAAGGATACCAGAGTTTCAGTTCCTTTCTTTCGATGTGACTTCAGACAAATACTTTAAGAACTTGATTCCTCATCTGTGAAATGAAAATAATCTCTTGTTCCCTCAGACGGGAGTCACTGTATGAGCCAGTAAGCCTATTCCCTTTTTGAGCAATATGAAGCACTAAATAACTAACTAGCTGTGCCACAAGAAGATGAGTTTGTCCATGTCATGAGTAGCCTGGAAGCTACTCAGCTCTTCTTTGTTAATGACAATAATGCTTCACTATTTTAGAAATTTGAAATGTGTTCAGATCTGCTCTCTGCCCCACGAAACTTCAAGGTCAGGTCTGGTACAAACAAAAGGCTGCTGATACAATGCACTAAAAGATTGCAGGAGCCCCAGATAGTGGACATTTATCAGTGTTCACCAGTGAAAGGCTTGTTTTATATGCACTCCATTTGATCGAGTGGGGAAAGCTAATAGCTTGGACTTCAGGAGGCCAAACAGTCTGTAGACAAGCACTGTGCAGATCTCCAGACCGCCCTGCGAAGTCTCCTCAGTTCTTGCCCTCAACACTCCTATTATTCCCTTGCAATTGCTGCCAGTTGGCTTAGTAACCATGGGCATATTTGAACAGCTAAATTCCTCCCTCTGTTACACTTGGCACCACTGTGGACTTCAGGGGAGCTACAGGGTGTAACTGAGGGCAGAACTTAGCTCCTGGAATCCACTACAAACCAGGTCAAGGCTACCAAAAGCATTTTTATCCTTAATGTTTTAATCCATACCATTAGCAAAAGGAACCTAGAGCATTAACTATATCATCTTGCCTGGGAAAGCCTGGGTCCTTCACTTGGGCATAAGATTATGTTGGGCATCAAGTTTTGTTAGTGAGTGTGGAAAGAAATGCATTTCTTCTACTTGAAGTGCAGAGTCTGTGTTACTCACGCTGCAAGCTACCCACCTATCACACAAAGTTAACCCACCTTCCGGACCTGTACTTGAAACAGTGCTTTGTTTTAACCACACATTTTTATTTCACGAAACAGAGCTAAGTATACTGAAACTAAAGGAGTATTTTTTCATGCTGCTATAATTTGTGAAATAATGAGACATTTTGGTCTGTTAACTCCTCTTAAGTCTCACCACAATGTTATGCTTTGACTTCATTTGTGGTTGCAAAATATTTACTTTTCTCTTTAGCAGATTATATGAAGCTGTGTATTTTGTCTTGGGAGATATATACATATACATATACATATACATATACATATACATATACATATACACATATTTAATCTTAGTAGAAGCTGCTAGTAAAGCTACCTTTGTGCTCTGATCTGGTTTTGGATCCTCTTTAAAAATATTTACCAGGATATTGTGGATTTATTCGTTGATCCTATCTTTTCTCCAAAAAAAAAGTTAGGACATAATAATAATAATAATAATAATAATAATAGTGGTTTTTTCACTATGCAGGTCATACACAAAAAAAGAAGTCTTCACTTATATCATAGAATCATAGAATGGTTTAGGCTGGAAAGGACCTTGAAGATCATTGAGTTCCACCCCCCCTGCCATAGACAGGGAATATATTCCCCAAACAATTATTTAGTAATATTAAACCTTCCCTCATTAGAGATTATTAATACAAGGTGGTATTTCTAAAACTGCCAGAGGGAGTTAGAATCTTAAGCTTTCTAAACAGTCAGAGTGAGCTTTTACTAGAACAAACTCCACAGCAAAGGAGACAGTACTGTCTACTTAGGATTCAAACAGCAGGACACCTGGGCTTACTTTCCTTCTTTTTCTCCCCACATATACTAGGTTAAATCACCAAACCCCTGATTATCACTCATTTATCAACTGAGTTTCTATCCAAACAAGATTTGGATACTGAAGATCCAATCCAAAACCGAACAGCTACAGTGTTCAGGACAATTCTGATTATACATTTGAGCCACCTGTAGTTACAGTGCTGCTTATACAATACGACTGTGAAGTAATTAACAATTTAATTTAATGCTTGTAAGACGTTATGATATCCTTTAAAAAACCAAACGCGTATCTAGTCAGACTTCTCTCCCCCCACCCCTCCGGTGAGAATTCAAATCTGACTTCCTCATTGTCTGGGAATGCCCCTTTACCAAGATTTCTCTTGGTAATTAGAGTCCATCTCAGCTAGTACCTTTCTCTCTTCATTCCCTATCAGCTTTATCCCTTGATATCTCCACCACTGTCACTACCTTGGGGACTTCTCTGTTTTCTCTACAGAGTCCCTAAAAAAAAATCCCTACAGAGTCCCTAAATTTAGTAGCTACTGAGTCTTGTAGGGATAAGTTTGGCATCAAGGGATAAAGGAACCTGCAAAGGAATTTACTGCACAAGAAGATGCTAACACTTAATTATTCCCGCAAGGTAAAAGAGCTTTTAGTAATCTTTTTCATCATTCCTATAAGCTCTTACTTAAGTCTGCCCAGACTCTCAGCAATTTTAAAGATGTATAGCACCTGAATCTGGCAGAGGTTTCACGAGATGTATCACCAGTGCCAAATACAAAACCAATATAATCCCTCTACTTTTACTCAGCATCTTCTTTTCCTAAATACAAGTATTTGCATTCGCTCTGTTGGCCAAGGGATTCTAGACGAGGAAGGTCGTCTTCTGTTGAGCCTACCACAAAATTCTCAGATCTTTTTCACATGTACATTTTTCCATATATATTGTATTTTACCTGGTTATACTGAAATGCAGTTTAATGTTACCACCATAGTGAGTGTTGCAGGCTCCTGTCGGTGATCTTAATTTTCCATGACTTGACAGTCTATATGCGATCTATAATTCCTGTCAATTTGCTCACATTTTCTTTATATCTGACCTGAAACTCTAAACTTGAGAAAAGTAGATTTTCAGAAGTCTTCAGGCACAAAAAGAAAGGTACCTTCTTACATTAAAAAGGGACTTAAAGAAATAAGGTACCTAATTTCTGTTGACTTCCAATGGAAAAGTGCTTAAAACATTTAACAACTTCTAACAATTTAATTAGCTGCTTGCACGTGAAGTGTTGTGAAGTCCCTAAAAATACTTTTGAAGATGATAACAACCTTTGCTTTTAATTTGAGCATTGCTTTCTATTGCAGAAGCAAAGAAAGGACCCAGAAATGAACATAAATTATATACACTTTAAAGTCTCTTTGTATTGGAGAAAAAGGATAAAGGAGTGGTATGTTGTACTTTGTACTTGTGGACCTATGCTGTCTTTTAACCGCACTTCCAGCTATATACAATCTACAACTGGGAATCTTTATGCTGAATATTTATATTAAGTATAAGATTCCTAAAAAGATATTAAAGTAACTCAAACTGGGCCAAAAGTCCACACATTTTTTTGCAGAACTTAGAGATAACATAAATGTCTGACCTTTGTTTTCATTCTTATATGGAATTAAAGAAATCTGGGGAATGGGAGGGGAAAGAGGAAGGAGTGAAGGGGAATTGTGTTTCCACAAGACATATCTTGGAAAAAGATGAATTAATTTAGGAAACAACAGATGCATATGGCTTCCAAATGTCTCAGGTTCTTTTGAGCATGTGAGGAAAAATGATGTGTTTTCTTGTTGTCTTTGATACCTAGTGCTGATCAACTACTTTCTCCTAATAAAGTCCCAGGATTTCTGAGGCTTAGGTTACAAAGAAGCCACAAAATCTTCATTCAATGGGACGGTCTGACACTGGTCTTGCACCTCTGGACAACAAAATTCAGTTTTGGTGAGAAACCTCAAGCTGCTGCTTCTAAACCAAACATTAAAAGCTACAGTAAAGAATTTCAAAACAAGCACTGAGGTGATATTACAATACAAAATAATCACATATATTTTAATCAAACACTTTTGGGTCTAACCAGGGACAAAATCCTACATAATAATACATATCTAGTGAAAACATGATACACTCCAAAAAAATTCTGGGCTAAGTGAATTGAAACACTACATATTCATCCTCCCTTTCAAAGAGCTTAACCAAGGCTTTACTTGTTCCAGTGATAATTTTCCTGGATGCAAAGAGGAACAGCAGATGCCTATAAAACTATTATCATACACATGCTTTGTCACTATACTCCAGAGGGCAGTATGGTAATACCTATGAGATTTGTCTATCAAGTCATGCAAGAATCCTCCAAATTTTTATACTAAAAATAAACATTCAATTATTTACTAATATTTTTACACAGAGAAGCCATCAAATATACAAAAGCAACATCTGAGGAAATGTTGTCCAGACTTCAAAGGTACCTAGATTAAAACAGTTTATAAGTAGATGAGGTTTAAATTAAAAATATCAGTCTTCCTATACAATATCTTAGTTTTGTAAAAGGATTGAAGTCTCAATCTAAATTCAAACAGAAAACAAAATAACAATAGCTTTCGTTTCTTTAAAAATTATTTATTTTCTGATTATTTTCCTGCTCAGCCTCAATTTGGGATATGAAAAATGTTAATATATTTACTGCAAGTATAACATTTCCTGTATTAAGTGCTTTCTTCAAAGTCAAAGATATATAGGAAAGTGCTGCTTGATAGTAAAGTTCATAATTTGTAATCTATAAGTTAGAAAAGGAAAAAAATCAAACTTCTAAATACTTTACTTCAGAAAACACTACCTGTTTGTGCTTCAAGCTCTTGGTGCTTCTAGATATTGCAGGCTAAGAAATTTCTTCCTTTGTTTTTTTGATTTACATTTAACCCAGATCACAATGAAAATCACAGCTCTTCACAGCAAAAGAAATTTCTGCATTCAGAATGTGTACCCAAAATTTTGAATCAAGTTTCCATCATTAATGTTTCTCCAAAGTATTTTCTCCAAATAACTCTTCTTGGTTATTAGGGCAGTGCAAATCTGAATAGCGGAAAACCTACTGGACAAATCAGTTTATGCAAACTTCTCAATAAGAAACCATTTGCCACAATACACAATATATTGAGAAATGTGCATAAATACTGAAAAACTAAATCTTTGGTGTGAGAGGCTTATTCCATAGAACAGTGGGAGAAAGGAAATACTATCTTTATTTTACAACACTTTAATATTTGAGATATTAGGTAACATGGCCAGAATCAAACAATTTGCAAATCTTCCGTCGGTAGCTGACCCTCATCTTCTTGACCTCAGTGCTATGTCTTAACACAAGAGTATGTATTCAACTACCTTCTTTGTGCAAATAAATTTGACCCTCATCTAAGGACAGAATCCCAAGAAATTACACCAATGGATTCATAAGAAACCATGCAAGCCTAATCTCCCATTATACATTATAAACAATTTTATTAAAGACACCAATTTGTATTCTCTATGCCACCACATGTTTACAAGCCAAGCTATTTTTCTCCCAATACAACAATTTAGCTGCATAGATAATATCTTGAATTTCTGAAGCTCTGATTTAGCTGTTTTAAATTCTGTTGACTAGAAGTAGGGATGTATATTATAACTATCCACCTATAGTGAACAAACTCTGGAAGTAAGAATCCTTCCATTTCTCTCCAAAATTAAAGCATAAATTAATTTTTTTTGGGTACATCTCTGCCTTTCAAGGTGATAAGTACTCCTGAGAGATCAGTTGCATTGACCAAGAATATAGTTGATTCTTATTAATGTGGGGATTGGAGATGTGCATGTAATTTCCTGCCCATATTTAGTAGTTGTCGTTTGCTCTATGTCTTAGTATGAACTGTCTTAATTTGCCACCCCTGCTTCAAAAGCCTCAATGGAGTAGACAAAATAGCGCAATAATTCACTTGTCCTCGCCTTGTACCAACTTCTTTTTTTGTTTCCTATAACTCTTTTAACTGCACCTTTACCAGTCATCATTTTTCCCCTCTTCTGCTATCCCTACCATACACACAGAATGAGTAACAGCAACTGTCTGGACAGAGGGCTTTATTTCATTCAGTCCCTACATCAGCAGCCTTCTTATTTCACTTCACTGAGCAATATTAGATAGGACTTGCTGCATAGGTTTCATGATTGCCTAAATGTGACGTTAGCAAAGGCTTAAGCCATTTCCCAAAGGTCTGAGGTTAAAGGGTTGATTACAATACTTGTCTAGATTACATTATTGGAGTAAAATTTATCCCCTTTATCATGGTCTATGGTATGTTAATCTGGCAAGTAGCCAGGCCCCGGTTAAAAGTGTGCATATGTATACACATAAATGCTGAGCAACTAAGAATCAATAGCCACCCTCACAGTAACAGTAGAAAACTATGCCTCAAGAATATTATTATATAAAATTACAATAGGATCATATTCTAATTGTTTTAATAAAATGACTACAATATGGGGCATTGTTTAGTCAGGCTTGGCCATAAAATTCTGAAATAAAGCCCTAACCTGTATGTAGTAGAAGGTGTCACGTAAATAATGCCAGCAAGAAAAATGGTAAACCCTGTATATTGCAACCATAAAAAAGATTATGGAGTGTTGCTTTGCTTGTTATGGATTTTATCAGGGTTTTGTTGAGTGAAGCGGCAACTAAACTAAATATGCTGTCCTAGAAACCATTTATGACTCTTCTGTCTACATAGAGCAGACTATA
The DNA here is from genome assembly GCF_000708025.1 of Charadrius vociferus. Classification (NCBI taxonomy): domain Eukaryota; kingdom Metazoa; phylum Chordata; class Aves; order Charadriiformes; family Charadriidae; genus Charadrius; species Charadrius vociferus. Next base: position 166,064 of record NW_009647412.1, read on the forward strand.
CTGAAAGAGACCATGACTTGCATTTCAAAACATGCTTTAGGTTTTCTTTCAATGGTTGTAAAGAACCTAGTATGGGTGTCTTCACAAGGCATCTGATGAAGCCAAAGATTTACTTGTGTCAAATTTGAATTCTGGGTCCTATGCCACTTGTCTAACAGAGTAGGTGCCTTTCCCAAACAATTCATAGGTCATTTACGATGACTTCAATAATCCAATATAGTGTTCCTAAAGTAAAAGGAAGTTTTTGCATTTGATAAGCTTTGGATCAAACCTTGTAGCCCATAGGTATTTTTTATTCTGTACGTTATTTCCAGAGCATTTTAGACCCAGGAAGCCTTCCCAAGGAATGTGGGGGAAAGTTACCTTTTCCTGTGGAAGTTTTAACAAATCAGGGTCTTTTGAAGAAAAAGCGTGCAGAATCACTTTTATACTGAGGCCTTCCCAGTCCTAAGCAATGCCAGGTCTGTATCAACACAGAACACCTAAAGATGCTGCAACATTATTGCCCACAGTCTCCCTCCAAAAGAAGGATGTATTTAAGGAAGGATCAGTATGGGGAAATCAGTAATTAGAATCTGTAAATAATTAAGCTTAGAGAGAGGTTGGCTAATGATAATATCTTGCAAGGGAAAATATATTTTCTGCAGTCTGAAAAGACATCGGCACTGCCACAGTATGTTTTTGACAGTTCATTAACTTTATCTGCTAGCCCTGCCCGTAGAAACAGGGATTTTTGGCTGAGTTCTGCTTCACTGTTTATCTGTGTCTTACAGGTCCAGCAAAGCTGCTTTCATTTCCTTTTGTCCACTTGCTTGCTATGAAAATAGATTTTAGTTGTCTAGCCAGGAATTTTAAGATATGAAACTCAAACTGCATGCAGCATTTGCTGTCCGTGTTCAAATGTGCACCAAACTTGGCAGCAACAGCATCGTTTAGCCCTGTAGTAACCAAGTCTCATCCTTCCGTGGGCACCTACAATGATTACAGTGGACATGTAGACATAGACAAATGTGAACAGAGACAAACTGTGGTAAAAATATATGGTAAATATGTATTCAACTGACCTTTGTAGTTAAACTATAATAAAAATATTTCCATTACACAATAAAATTAACAATGTGGATTGTCACAAAACTGACAAGAAAGAATGCTCTGGTAGGTATAGTATTCCCTTCAGACTTGAGATCTGTATTCAGCTCCTCTCTCATAAATATTTTGTTTCACAGAGCAAAACCTACCTTTTCTATGCTATATTTCTCTATGTGTAAAACTCACCCTCTGTCTGTTACACTAAAACAGCAACATGCTTGGGACAGAGGCTGTGTAATTACACTCTTTGTAGAACCTTGTAGCAGTACTGGCTGATCTCAGCTGGGGCTGCTAAGTGCTGTATGTAAAACAAACATTCTTGGATCTGGCTTGATTTCACTGCCAACACTTTAGGTCAGCCCCTAAGATGCTTTAATTTTTAATTAAAATACATCAGTAATACTATTTGAATACGTGTATCTCTGTTGTTTCCAGCTACACACTAATTTTGTTGTCCTCATTTACACAACATTTAATTTTCTGGTTGTTATTTGGAGAAATTCCATAGCTTTTTTTCAGAGCTTCTTTTCTTGCTGCTGCGGGTATACTGGCTTTCTCCAAAAGAAACCTGCCCTAAAGATAAATCAGACTCTTTGCCACCTTCTTGCTCTCCCCATGATTTCTATAGGATAAAAGCATCACTCATTGGCCTGTAATTATCTGTCATTCACTGGTACTTTCATTGGACCAGCTGCATGAGGGACTGCAACCGGTGCAATGAGAAGACATAGAGCCATCATCCAGAGAGTGAAGCTATACACACTTACACAGAACTGCATGTGCATCACTTAGCCATAATACAACTGTGACTCTTAGCCCAAATAAATTGTCATCCAAGGTGCTGGTTCTGCAAGCTTTAAGCAAGTGCTTCAATGACTCAGTGCTGTGTTGACTATATTGCCAACTCTCTCAGTTCGGAATGTTACAATGTATGACATCTGCCTAAAATCCCATTTCTGAAAATCAAAAGTCTGCATGAGAACCTCCAGATTCGTTTTGGGGGAAAAAGAAGTTTTTGTCGTTGCACAGAAAAAGACTGGAAAACTTGACACAGACATTTCCTTAAGGCTCAGTAAACAGGAAACAAATTAAAAAATACCTTTTTTAAAAGTTCTTTGGTTTAAAGATCACATCTTTTAAATCTGATGATGTTTTGGTACTTCAGGTTGACAAGAACGATCAGTGGGACTATTCACAGAGTATAAAGATAAAAATGTGCAAAAGATCTTTGTCAGATCTTGGCCTACAGCCAGCCTCTCACTCCCCAAGAGCATGTCATATGGCACTACTTCTAAATTTGGCTCAAATTTGTTTTGGTAAGTGCAAAATTTGCCTAGATCCAAAACTGGTTCTGCATCTAGCATTTTAAGTTTTTCCACCACATTTAGAAACCTCCAAATAAATAAAAATTACAAAGAAGCTTTTATCTGGAGGTAGATGTGTTTATAAGAAAGTTAGAGTGGTGAAAGCAAAACAACATTGGGCATAGAACCAGAGGCTGATACTTGAGCTATAAACTGCCACTGATTACAGTATTTAGTAAACTCACTAAAAATCTCTTCCTCAGTTTCACTGCTCGTAGTCAGATAGCCTCCCAGCTCTTCTTGTCTGGACTAGAATTTACCCCCATAAAGCTCCAGGGAATCAAGATAAAAGTAATGGCAGAAACCGAACGTGATAATTTCCTTCCTCCCCAACATTGTTCCATGTAATGTTGGCAGCTAAATCTGCAAAGTAACAATTCAGCAAAGGAAATCTTTGACGATGACTGCATGTCTGACATTTCAGCCCCTTCCTCCCCCTTTTCAGCTGTTTATGCTAAATCACTTTTCATTTGCCACATGGAAAAAACCTATGTCCAAGATGAGGATACATTGTGTGTGCAGCTTCTTCCTTAACCCCTTCAAAGCTACAGAAAACTCAGAAAAAAGGGTAGAGTTTGCTTATCTCCAAATAAAAGCACAAAATATAAAAACCAAAAGACAATACCTGCCGAGGAAGCAAAGAGTTCCTTCCCTTAATCTGCTAATACAGAATATCACATGAGTAACCCCCCTCCTTTGTCCCTTCCTGATCAATTCTTCCCCCTGTGAGCACCAGTTTTGCTCTGAACAGGGGAGGGGAAAAAAATTACATCAAAATCAACAGCTAGATGACAGTAAGATCTCACCCTGGCCCCAAAAGAAATCCCAGACCTATGACTAGACCAGCCCTTTACCATTAAATCCTTCTGGAATTTTCTAAGCAAGCACCACCAGATCAGTGAGATGGTAAGCAAAATGGCACCGCTGTTGAGCACAAAGGCTAAAGTGGATGAAGGAGAGTTTATGATAAAACCTTCCAGCATGAAGAGTATGTTCTTTCCTCCCAACTCGTCTGCAGCAAAACGCTGAGGTGCTGCCTGCTGGAGGGAAAGCTCCTGTCACCTCATGGAAAACTCCTCTCCCCTGAGGGAAGGCTCCTGTCACCTGAGGGAAGGATCCTCTCCTGTCACCTGAGGGAAAGCTCCTGTCACCTGAGGGAAGGCTCCTGTCACCTGAGGGAAAGCTCCTCTCCTGTCAGGGAAAGCTCCTCTCCTGTCACCTGAGGGAAAGCTCCTCTCCTGTCACCTGAGGGAAGGCTCCAGTCACCTGAGGGAAAGCTCCTGTCACCTGAGGGAAGGATCCTGTCACCTGAGGGAAAGCTCCTCTCCTGTCACCTGAGGGAAGGCTCCTGTCACCTGAGAGAAGGATCCTGTCACCTGAGGGAAAGCTCCTGTCACCTGAGGGAAGGCTCCTGTCACCTGAGGGAAAGCTCCTCTCCTGTCACCTGAGGGAAGGCTCCAGTCACCTGAGGGAAAGCTCCTGTCACCTGAGGGAAGGATCCTGTCACCTGAGGGAAAGCTCCTGTCACCTGAGGGAAGGCTCCTGTCACCTGAGGGAAAGCTCCTCTCCTGTCACCTGAGGGAAGGCTCCTGTCACCTGAGAGAAGGATCTTGTCATCTGAGGGAAGGCTCCGCTCCTGTCACCTGAGGGAAAGTTCCTCTCCTGTCACCTGAAGGAAAGCTCCTGTCACCTGAGGGAAGGCTCCTGCCACCTGAGGGAAAGTTCCTCTCCTGTCACTTGAGGGAAAGCTCCTGCCACCTGATGGAGAACTCCTGTCACCTGAGGGAAAGCTTGTCTCATGTTACCTGAAAGAAGGCTCCTCTTTTGTCACCTGAGGGAAGGCTTGTCTCATGTCACCTGAGGGAAAACTTGTCCCCCGTCACCTGAAGGATGTCTTCTCTCCTGTCCAGCCCTGCCCTGGAGCTGCATTCACTCTGAGGTGCCCCACTTTGATGTCTGCGAACTGCCTGCCTCCCACCCGCCTTCCAGAAGCTTCTCCAGCCCAGCCCGCCCAGGCTCCCTCAGGGCAGCGTGGCTCCGTTCCTGGGAGAGCCGAGCAGAGCCTGGGCTTCACAAGCAGGACCAGGGAAACAGCTATTCCTCGTCCCAGCTTCTTCTCAGCAATTTAACAGAGCGATGAGCTGGAGTGCAGGCAGAGGAAGCACTACCGGAAGGTGACAGTCCCAGTGAGTTTCTGGGAAGATTGGTACAAATTATCGTTTCCTCCGGGTGGCAGGGTAGAGCAGAGCTACGCTCAGGCCCGGTTCAGTGCAGCTGGTGAACGTCGCATTCTGAAGGTGAAAACTCTCAGAAGCCAGGGATGAAACTGTAAGCCCGTGAAATGCAGCTAGTGCTCTCCTCTACGTATTAGTGGGGCCTCAGAAGCCCCAGAAACCCAAGAGATTTGTTTGGAACAGCAGTTGTGTCCTTTGAAGGGTTAATGGTGGTAGAGACAGATTTCAGACATCTTTCTTCTTTACTGTAAGTCTTTTCCCACTGTGCCATAGTCGCTGGGGCTGGAGGGCAATAGTCTGATGAGGTCCAATGCAGAGCTGGGCTTTTGGGTTGTAGAGGAGGGTGGGAAGGTTTGGCTGGAGGCTGAGCTGTGTGGGAAAGTGAGACGAGATTCCTGAGACTGCAGCTCACACAAAAACACAGCTTACATTTTAAGATGCAGTTTTGAACTTCAGCCACTTGATGGCCACATGTAAAAATTTTGTTTCAGGTCATGCTAGTGCTGTAGTCACCAAGATAACGAGCCTAAAATGTAAGTGGTCAGAAAACCATCCAGACAGCCTCCCATACGGGGCTATGTTTGTGTATGTGTCTATTTTGATTGTGTAAATATTTATTTTAATACGTCTCCAAAACAACTGTATAATACAACATGGAGGTAAGGCAAAGGTTTTATACTAGAAGTGGCAACACAAATTTAACTCACTGATCCCATGGCCTGGGTGTGGCGGCTCTTTGGCACCCCTGGCCTTGGATCCCATAGCCTTGGCTCACACTGCAGCTAGGAAGTGACTGTTCAGAGGCTTGGAATAAACATATGCTTGTACACAACATAATAATAGAAAAATTATTTCACACAGTTTGTCAAAGAACTAGCTGTGGTGTGCGAGCGGCTAGCCATTCCATCTCCTAACTTCAATATTGAAAGAAAACACACTAGAAGACACTTGGAGATTTCTTAAGGTTTTGATTTATAAAGAAATGTGTAAATCCAATGGTAGTTTCAAATTGAAAAAGGCAAGACACTTCATGTGGAAAGTGGGAAACAAAATTGGCATTCTGAAATTTTTCAGATTTAATTTTTTCCTAATCAAAACATTAGATGAGTCAAAATAATTTTTAGCTTTTGCAAATTTGTGTTTTGAGCCTTTGATTGAGCCCTAAGCCATTCTGGCTGAGATCATGGTCTGAGCCTTTTACCTGAGAAATGCAAACCTGTAGCGTTTTTGACCTTTTAGTTATTTTGAAATTATTGACCTTTCGAATGATTCAAGAATATAATCCTAATGGATGCAATATCCTCTTGGAATTTTGTTCTGTTGTGACAAATTCAAAAGTTATAGGACCTGCTATCATTGCTTGTACTAAAATTCTTTGCTCCTACCATGAGTGCAGGACTACAGGGACCCATTGGCAGGATAATGACAGTGTTATTTCAAACAGCATGGTTCTTTTTAATTGTCTTGAGAGCACTTTTGACCATTTTCTAAAAGGAAAACAAATAAGTTTATTGTTGCCAAAAGATCTTGGGAAATACAGGGAAAAGAGGCTGCAATAGTACTGAATAAAAAAAAAAAATCCTATGTGTTCCTACTGAAATTTGATAAGATCTGGACAATTAAAAAAGCATGCTTCTTTGCATTACTTTAAAAATTCTTAGCGGTGTTTTTAAACATTAGAATGTTTGTTTTAAATTTAATGCAAAAAAAAAAGGAAGAAAAAAAAGACAAGAAAAAGCTTGGTTAATATTATTTCAACATGAAGTAGCTTATCTATCAAAGAATTCGGGTGAGTTTGACCTAACTATACCTCAGGAGGCCAAAAAACCAGTATCCTGCACTTAGGTTTACAATTCTTAAAACAGTTGATGATAGTGAATAAGGTAACAGAGATCCAAGTTTTAATGTGGTTAAGGTGGTACTACATTTAAAGCATGTAAGCAGGTGTTTGATCTGAAGCTAGAACTTTGGGAGCAATATTGTACTACACAGCTTAAGTTGGGGAAGGCTCCTGGGCAACAGGAGTCTCATGAAGATTCACTAGGATGTACAAAATGAAAGACTCAAAGGGAAACTAAGATTTAATTTGTGCTGTTGCAGAAGCTGGTTTTTGGAACTCTCTTTGATATAAAACTAGTTCATTTTCCTGACTCTTTTTCTGTTAAACTCCATGTGTATATGAAATGCTGAGCAAGAAGAACTATTTATTGTTCTTTTCTAATTTTGAGTCTGTTTGAAACTTTGTTCGAGAAAATCTAAAATTACCTATCTTCACTTTGGCCACCATGAGTTTCACATGGTTCTAGTAGTTGCTCATACTTGATAATGAAAAAAAAAAAAATCATGCTGCAATTATTACTAGTCTTTGCTTTCTTCTTGCATTCCTTTTTTCTCTTTCCTCATCCTCCAGTGTGACTGTGGCATTGAATACAGCTGAGACAGAGCTGGTTCCAACCTCTGGTACTTATTTTTGGCTCATTAATTTTTGGCAAAGGAGGGACACTTAATAGGTCTGACGTTCCTGGCTAGGTGCTGATTGATCAAAAGTCAGCACAGTCAATGTTGTTATTTTTTCCAAACTCGTAGTAATGTTATTCCCTAAGAGCCCACAAAAACAAAGCAATTAGGCTGGCTTGATAGGAATGATGGTGGCTAAACCAGCACCAAAACTGAAGATAGCAGGTTTCCATGGCATTACCTTTCCCCTACTTATTTCTTAAGTTTGCTGCAGTCTAATTCATAAAATGACAAGGTAATGCATGTTGTACTTAAAGTACATTATCTGGATTATGCCAACTGCACTCTTCAGGAATGTGACATTGTGAAATGAGATTTACACACACCTACAGGAATGAGCAGACACTGTATTTATTAGCCTAGTAAAAATACAATCTTATATCAGTAACACCCAGGCTCTCTCTCCGTTTCTTCCTGTTTGTGTTGTGTGTCTGTGTTAGCCTTGTTCTAAGCCAGTGTTGCCAGGTGTACTCGCCAGAGTCTGCTCAGTTGGAGCTGTGAATACCAGCCAAAAATAGCTCACACTGATCAGATGCTCCAGCTGAGTTAATAATTCAGAGTCAGTAAGAGTGCATAGAGAAGGTATACACAGCTATTGGCTGCTGGGGGTTTGAACTCGTCCGCTGAAGATGAAGTTGTAACTGACATCAGGATGTGAAACACTGTTAGCTGTCTGGACAGGCTGGTTAGTAAGGAACTGGGTGGTAACGTCAAACATTTAGGTTCAAGTCCTGCCTTAAGCCGTTGAACTACTGGGTACTTTCACTCAGCCAGTACCTTTTTTATTACTTGATTTCCCCATCTCTGAAGTAGAATGATGCTGCTTATGAAATGGAAAGATTAGATATTCCAAACAAAAGCCAGTATTGTTATTGATGGGGAAAATATCCCAGCTGGATTGATTTGGGATTTCGTAACGTCGGTAATACACTCCTGAATAAGGTGGTGGTGCTGGTATTCAGTGGATGACATTCACCTTTGCACAAATCGGTAGGTTTACAGGGGACTGTTGAAATTCCTGATATAAATGTGCTCCATATACAGATGCATTTCACTAATTCACCTTTGAATCTATGAAAGAATCTCTGTGGATGTTGATCAGGTCCGGAGTATCTGAGACCTACCAAAAGTCTGGCAGAACTTTCTGTCTTCATTTGGACATCTACAACAACTCAGAAAATAGAAAATGTCCATTTTGGTTTTATATCAGTAAAATTAGTGTCTCCCTAATTCTGACAGAAATTTTGCTAATATTTTGAGAAAATTAGGTTTTGAACGTGCTCTGAGAAACTATGCTTTCAGGGTTAATGGAAACAGTAAATGAGTCTGGTTTAGGACCCAGTAAAATAGTTCTGGATTGCCTGGTGCACCTGGGAGGCTTCCAGGAGGGACCTGAAAAGGGAAGACTCAACTTTGGTTAGCAATACAGTTGGATGACAAAGGCATGGGAGCCTGAAATGAAGAATTTCTGTCAGAGTGCTCTTATATAATGACAGACACAGCAGGAGATGATTGTTTTCTTTGGATGTCAATGTCTGACTCACTCTTGTCTGAGCCTTACTTAGTAAAGCTGAATTGTGGGTGCTTCAGAGAGCCAGGGAGCTGCTAGAGGTCTGCTGAGGTTTGAGGTTGAAAGGAGTGAAAGACTGTTGTGTGTTATCTGAGCTTTAGGAAGGAATGAAAAAAATGTTATCTAACTGTAGTACTGAGTCATCTTAGCCTGGAAAGTGTTAGGAGCTGCTTAGGTCAGCTGAAAGATTGGGAAGAAAAATACTTACTCGAGTATTTTCTCATGTCAGCAGAGGGTCCCTGCTGCAGTATGGGCTGAAACTTAGCAGTGGAGATCTGAAGGGGAACATTATATAAATAGCAACTGCTTTAAAAATAGTATCATTCCTTTGCTTCTGAGGATTGCCTAAAGTCACAGAAAATCCTGCCATAACTGTCCCTTCTAATTTTTCAATAAGTAATATTCACATCTCTGTTAGTTATTTTCTAGCCTAGTTACATTACGTAGTGCTTGCTGAAGAAGAGCGTGGTTATATATTTTTCCCTTAAAATGGCTTAATCTCAAGCAAAAATTGCAGATGCACCTGAGTGATTTAGAAGCCTAATCTGACTGAGCTTGACTCACTCCTGGAAGTTAGACCTGACATTTATGAAAGTGTTATCTGTGGCCTATTGCTAAAATGAATCATAATATAATATTTTTCAACTTCTTTGATTGAAAGTCTCAAGAACCTCGTGAACTTCTAAATGAATAATTTCATTCTGTCTATGTGTAAAAATATATATTGACCCTCCCCTCATATGATGACATCAGTATGGCTTGCCCCTGGTGATAGGAACAGTTTGGGAATTTTCTGACAAAATAGTGTGTTGGAAAATGCTTCAACTGGGTCTCTCAAGGCTTCGTTTATTACACATTCTACTGTAATTCCTATGAGCTCGAGTGACCAAGACCTTTACTCTGGGCCTTGAGCACAATCCAGTGTGTGCCTCAAAACCTTGCTTCATTCTCCATTTTAAAAGGGTCTCCAAGTAGTAACTACTTCGGTCTCCTCTTTGCTTTTTGCTTTCCACCTGAAGCAGAAGACATATTACATTCCACTGCTTCTTCCAGCTATATGTGCTGCATCTGTAATGTGTCAAGATCTGTTCTATTAATGGTTGTAAGTTGTGAAATGGTTTGTTTTCTGTCAGTTCTCCAGACAAAGCAAAAAACCCAAAGATTTACAGCAAAATATGTTCTCTTTAGAGCACACTAGATCTTTCATTCAGGGAATGGGGTACAATGAAATTTCTACCAGATTCCTCTCTCCTCCCTTTTCCTCCAGCCAACTATCTACCCAGGGGAGTGAGAATAGCACCTCACTGGCTAGGCTTTTCTATAGAAGGTCATGCTTAAAGCCTTGTAAAGGTAATTATTTTGTCTCCTTTCTCTCCAACACTGCCACGTGAACGAGGTCATGGTAATAAGTGGTTCTAGTCTGGCTCCATAATACCTTTGCTTTACGTCCTTAAGGACTTCTGGGATCTGAGCACTATATTTGGGGACTATTAGGTAGGAATCTTTTCTTAAGAATTTAATTACATTGCTGGATTTATATCCTTATGTGCTTTCTGCCTTTAAGTGATTATTCTGCCCTACAATATAAATGCTTCAAATGTCAAGATTCTGATATTGTGTATTCTGCAAGGACAGTGAGGGGCAGAAATCCCAACTCATTGATTGCAATTCAAAAAAGTAGTGCCTTCTTATTAAAGCTGTGTTATCTCAGGTATTGCAACCAGCTTCCAATTTGGAAAAATGAATCAAGGCACTTAAACTTTTCTTCTGCCACTGTGTTCAACATTTCTTTCTTTTTTCCCTTAAAGTGTAAGGAAGTGGTGCTGAGTTGGCAGCAGTATATACCATCCCAGAGGAGGCTGTAAACTAAGTGTTAAAAATGTTTAGTCCTGTCTATAAAAATGACTTTTACTGAACTTTAGAAAAGTAGTAACAGAACTGCCTCTTCCAGCAGTTTTTGTGGTTATTAATAGATGTTACTGCATTGATTATTTTCTAATGGCCATTTAAATTCTTATCTGAACTCTCCATTCAAATTGAATACTTTCTTAACCTTAGATATCTGATAAAATTTCTATGAACTCCTTTACACAGAATGAAATTCACCACTGTATAAATTAGTAGGCTTGTGGGAATTATTATTGATTCATATAACTAAATCTTGTGGAGACTTCTCTTTCTGATGGAGAGCTTGCCTTGAAGATTCATGTTACAATTCATCTGTTCACATGTTTTACCACAGAAGTTACTGTAATTAAGGTCTTTCATACACTAGAATAAATTTAGGAAGCTGTATTAAAAAGATGGCCCTTCATCAGAATATTAAAATAATTTCCTGTTATTTCTTCTAAACAGAAGATTGATTATTTAAACAGTTACACTGCTTCTGATGCTCATGCATCGTAATTGTCAGCGTTATGGTGCTAACATCAATAATGTAATTTAACTTACTGAAGTGGAACATAGTATCTGTCAGGATTATTTCAGCCTTTGCTGTTCTCCTGGTAAGGACAAATTGAGAATTTTTCCTTTTATTAAGACATAATATAATTTTAAAGGAACATCTATCTTTTGAATGCCATGATATTCATGATAATGATTGTTTAAAAATCCTTTTCCAGTGTTGTTCCTTCCTCACAAGACTATTAGCAGTATTTTATAGTTTTTCTGGGGGTTCAAAATGCCACGGGAGGACAGATGACATACTATAGGATACCGTTACAGTCTAATGTGTTACTTTGTGGTCTCAGGTTGCTTTGCCTTGAGTAGTTGGATACTATCAGTTGTCAGTTTCTCATCTATTGTTTCTTTCCTGCAGAAGCTCAGTAAGTGGAAGATGACAGAGCGGATGCATTGCCTGTGTTAGGGGAGCAACAGAACTCCGATAGTGATATAAATTATTGGAACAGCGTTCATCTAGGGAATTGCAGACAGACAAAGCAGCTCTGAGGAAATGTATCCTTGTCAAAGACAGTTTGTTTCAGCTAAGGCTTGAATAACAGCAGAAGTAAAAAACAGCAGTCTAGTGAGGGGGAAAGCAAACTGGAGCCACTGTATGTAAGTATTTTCAAATAATTTCTTACATAGTTCGCTTATCTGATGAGCAGATTACTAAATACATTTCTAGACACAATTTCTCATCTTTGAAGAATGAAAATTGCATTTCCTTTAATGTGATGCATAAGCAGATTGTTTCTTTCCTGTTCTCTAAATATGTGGAATATTTTATATGAACAATGGAATTTGAAATATTTACAGGGAGAAAACACTTTTGTTTTGCCTTCCAAGTATATGCTGATGTTTTAATCCAAGTAGATACTCATACTTTGATTGTGTGGTCAATACATTGTGATGGGACATATCTATAAACAAGTAATCGTCATATTTAAGACTGGCTGTTTATAATTTCTATTTATGGAACTGTTCATATTTCAACTGTTTTCTTCAAGAGTCAGTTTATGAGAGGGTATTAATAGCAATAACTTACCTGCATTTACGCCTGAGCAAGCCCAGTGTGAAAAATTCGTTTTATGATGGACTGAGACAAACTTTTTTATGAAAAGTTCTTGTTTCCTTTGATTCTCAGCAAAAAGGTGTGTGTCTTTCTTTCTGATAACTAAAGAATAAGTAAATTTTGCCGTTACCAAAATTTTTATGGGATCAGTTTTAAATAGCCAATAAACTCCAGCCAATGGAAGATTAAGGAACTATGCATTGTGCTACCAAAATCAGACTGCCATGACAAATGGAGTAAAAAAGATTCATTTGGATTTTCTGAAACCTGGTATTAACCTGCAATTATTTCTTGGTATGTTTTCCAAGCAATACTCACTAGCAATTAATTTAAAGCTCATAGGCCTGCTCTAGCAACAGCACTCCTAGTTTTTAGATTATGGGGAACTGTGGCACTGCACCAGGCTAGATTTTTCCATGTTTCATAAACTGATTGTGATGCCTTTTGGAAGTGAAAAACATTGGTATAACTTAACGTGAGTGTATCTTCTCTGGAAGAATTTGATTTGACTGTATCTTGTCAGAGGCTCTAGATAAATAGTGATTCATGTAACTAAATAGTCTCATGGTGACTGCTCCTTCTGATGGAAGAAACTTGGCCTGCACGTGCATGTTACAATTTAATTGACTGTCTTGGAAATAGGATGACATTCTTGTCTGTACTCTTTCCACATACTCGATGAAGTGGTGCTTGTTTCTTTTTTAAAGATAGCTTAACGGTTTTAAGCTCACGATAAGGAAAGACTCCAAAGAACTTACCTAAAACTTTGTACTGAGTTCAATACATGCTATGACAGAAGGGTAGCCAGTAATTCACTGAGGAATTAATACCCATTTCCTTTGTTTTCAATGAGATGGCATGTCCAATTACACTGCATCTTTACTGAAATTTTGCTGATGGGGGTTAAAACTTTACTGCTAATCTCAACAGGCCCTCTCTTGCACTTTATGACTTTATTGTTCATAGAGCTTCCCTAGTGTAGAGTTAGTGAATGTTATTAGACGTTATAAATCTAGGTTTTTACAAGTATTTTCTGCATTTTTAGAATAAATTGAGGACTTCTTATTCAGCCAAACTGAATGATAACAGGGAACTTTCCAAACCATTAGAGCTGGCTAGAAATACTTTTCCTTAAAACCAAATAAGTTTCAGTATTGTTACTATTAAATCCACAAACTACGGCTCCTCTTTGGTTTTAGGATAAACTTGGTCTTCCCCTAAAACCATAGGGTTTTTTTTAATGAAAACACAGTTCCCCATAAATAGCGGGTTTATTAAAATGTTAGTTATGACTGAAAAAGCTCCTATATAAATAGCATTAATCTTTATCTGTTAACTATATTTAAGATGTTTTGCTAAGTTTAGTCCATTGGCAACTCATGTTGAACTCCAAACTGTCTTCAGTGTGTACCTGTAGAACAAATCAATGAATTCAATGAAGCTGTGGACTATATATAAGAAGCTTTTTAAAACAACGGTGTTCATTTTGTGTTAATCATAAATTCAGTAATGGTATTTGTTGTAGAAAATTCATTATTCTCTTAGGTGAAAGAATTGGGAATTACTAATGTTATGATTGTATATTATAGTGTTAAATAGCTAACATTGTAAAAGTGTTCTCTTGGACTCTGTATTTATCAAAAAAGAAAGTATCAGTAATGGTGGTCACATAGGGTTAAATTCACAACTGGATTAAGTAAGCTGTATCCAAAATTTAAAACCATTCTTTCCTTCTTTCTTTACTGTTTCCCATGTTTGTCAATGCTGTTTCAGTGCCTCTACTATTAGGGAAGGACAATACTTCTGGAGGTGCTTGGTGTGGGACCGTGTTTACTTCCAGTCCTAATGCTTTGTGTGCAGCTGAATTTACCTTGTAGAAACACTTTAGAGCCTTTAAAGCTTTGCTTAGTACAGATTTAAATGAAACTATTAAAATTAGAAAACTTTTTCCTTTAGATTTTTCTCATTATTTTATTTTTTATTCATTATTTTTTGTTTAAGGTTTATGATAATCTGAAGCAATCATATAATTCAGGGACAAATCCCGATCTTCAGGTTACATATCTGAACCAAAAAACCTTTGTGAAATATTTTTATTGGGAGATCAACTAGTCTGAAATCACATAGCTCATTAATTTATCAATTTCAATATTAGAAATTATGCATCTGGAATATGGTGTCTCTAAGACACAGGGAGATCTAGGTTTCAGTCTCTTTGAAAAGATTAAAATCTCATCACTTTTTAATAAAATTATGAATCTATGTATTATATAAAGTTTTACATTTCACAAACACTATTTTTTTTAAAAAGGATTAAGTGTCAATGAGGTCATTTCAATTCCCAGGATAATCATATTTCTAAATGTGTTTGTGTACACTTCTGTCATGAATGACTACACTTTCACTATAGTTGGTGGAACATTATTATACCTCTGTTTCAGCAGCCAATGCTTGGGTGGCTGAGTACTAGCCCGCACTGTTTTGATGTCTGACTGTCCAAGGATGAGAAGAGGAAAAGGGCAACCAGAAAATACTGATTGTAAATTTATTCTTTTTTTTTAAATAGTTAGAGCTACATTTTATTCTTTTTTTTTTTTTTTTTAGGTGAATAACATTTTATTAACTGGAAACCATTTGTGAATCAGTGCTCAACTGCTCTATAGTTTATTCAAAAAAATTAAGCAGAAATAATTGACTTCTGTTTAAAAACAATGTTTTGAGACTAGGTTTAGCTCTGTTTAAAAGCTAATTTAAAAGCAAAACCCTCTATTAGGAGTATTACATTTGACATCTCATTCTTATTTAAATTTTGGGCATTGAAGAAAATACAAATACTCCTTATTAGTGCAGTTCTAAATCCAGGAAATTAATTTCTGGATTTTCAAGAAGTGTCAGAACTGCTCTCATGTTGTAGTGCAAGTCTTCTGAAGTGCACAAAAGAATGAATTGGGGATAACAGGCTGAAACCTGGGGAGACGTGCTGACCAGAAGAATGCAGCTGAAAAGTTATACTCCTAGTCACACCAAACATGCGCAGAGGCTGAAAGAATGTACTGACTGGAATGGAATCAGTCCTCTTACTAGCACCTGAATGCAGTTCTCAAAGGGTAGGCAAAAGATAAGAATCTCTATTGTCAAAAATTCACAGTTCAGAGTTTAAAGTCAGTTATAAAGCGAATTCACACTCAGTGGATACAGCATTTATTCCCCTGGTTCGACCTACAACTACACTTTGGCATGTGTCTATGATTCTATGATTCTATGTTTTTAGACTGATACAAAGAAAAGTGTTGCTTCAAAGACTTTGCCTTAAAGATATACAGGAATCAAGGGAAACTCATTTGCTAGTAGTTAACACCATAGAATAGCCTTCTTCCTCCTTTAAATTGATGCATTCCCTAAGCATCTGAAGAAACTTGATATGTGTCAAACGAGTTGCGACATATTGGGCCTAGTATTCAGTTAGCATTTATTAGTGTAAATTATTACTTCAGAGCACTTCTTACACCAGAAGCAAATATATCGCTTAGAACTGACATTTCTGTGCAGAGTACTTAATAATCATGATGCATGCATTGTTCCACTATGTTTCCATCCCACTTATACAGAATTTCTGCTTTCCAACCCAAATTTACTGATCAAATGGCGTAGCTGACTTGTTACACTGTTAGACCTCTTTAAGTTGTACTAGAAAACATGTAGGGAATTGTAAATACAAGCAAGCTAGCTGAGTTAATGTTTAATAGGTACGAGAAAGCTTTATATTGAAGACACAGCTTTCAATCCTTTTATTATATCTCTTGTAACCAGTCTTCAGCATTTGGATATATTTGTGAGCCCAGTATTGTACCCTCTGTCTTCAACTGTTTAAAAAGCACAGTGGAAACTCACCAGTAAGTCAGATGAAAATATTCTGCAGCCTACAGCTGTTTCTGTGATACATGGCCTTTTAGTTGCCTGAAGAACAATTGGGGAGTGTGGGAATTGCTTTAGAGAAATCATAAATTGTTTTGGGATTTACTCAACAGATTCTAATTTTGGATGAAATATGTGATTATGGAAGCACATAATAAGCATTCTCTCCTACACTCACAAAGAGTCTTTCAAATATTTTCAAATAATTCTCTGTTAAGAATACTCAGATTCTGTTGCATTATATCAAACTAATCACATACTTCAGTCAGGTTCTATAATACAATTGCTAATGAAGGAGAATTTTTTCATTGTAAACAAACAGGCAGACAGCATTCCTACCTGTCCTACTGTTCTTGTCTGACAAGCACTGTTCTTGTCTCAGCTGCTATGCAGTGATGCTGGGATTGTTTCAACTATGATGCTTTCCACCCTTCCTTAGAACATGGGAAGAGAACGAAGAGCACAGTTCATTAGAACCTATCTATAAGCAGGTAGAACCTGTTTCTCACGTAGACACTTTTGAATGAGCAGAGAAGGCCTGATTGTAGCAGTAGGTGTTGGTATTTGGCCAATGTCCCAACCAAGCTTCTCACATGCTAACTGAATTACGACCTTGTCTATGTTAAGGCCTCAGTCCATAATAAGGGACTTGGTGACAGAATGGGAAGAATCTATATCAAAACATGGCAAAGATGAAAACATATTCTAAAAATTTCTGAGCCCTGGTAAGCATGAGGGATTTTCTTCTTAGCTTAAGGGAGCAGCTAAAAAGTTTATTGCATCTAACACTTTTTTTCAAGCACTTTTAAAATCATGAACAAAGCTATAATTTATTTGGCAGTGCTCCTCAATGTCCTTCATTAATGTAAAGAGGTAAAATAAAAGCATGGAATTAAGTGGAGAGATCCAGAGCACCGGTTCATGCCCTTTATATGTAAAAAAAGTACTATAAATTCATATTTAAATTTTCTAAAAGCATAAGTGATTTTCCTCTGCTCCTATCCTTATCCTTGTAGAGTATTTTTCAGTGACTACAAAATAAAAAAAAAATGTGGTTATTAAATATAGAATGTATGTTTTGCTGTGGTATTCCTCTTCCATATATAGATATCAAGACAGCTACAGATTACTTAATGACAGCCTTTTGGTCCAATGAATGTGCCAGCAAAGGAAACGAAGCGTGTCTCTTCTTAAAGTGGCTTTTAAGCATCCTTGAGGACACATTAAAGTGATCTCTTTAGAAGTCATATTTAGTAAGCTAATTAGCACGATCAGAGTGTGCATTCCTTCCTTATGATTAACTTCATGGCACTGAAAGGAAAACTCTAGGTAAAAGTCTAACGGTGACACTAAATACATAGATTCTTATATTCTGTATTGGAATGCATGACACACTGGCTAAAGTTTAAGTAACTGTTTAAACTATTTTGAAAGCAGCAAAGACATAATTCAACTTAAGCCTTCACTTTTCCTCAACAGAAATGCACAGGGCATTAAACAGCTTGGGCAAACAGTCTGGAAAGTTATATTGCAGCTCATCTTGTTACACTTGGTGCTTCTTATGTAATGGTGAATTCTACTCTGAGTTTTATTCAGTAAAGCTGGGACTTCAGCTTTTTAATGAAAACATAAAAATCTACAATATCTAATCTTCAATTTTGTGATAATCTATTTACTGCAATGCAAAGATAAAGTGTATGTAAAGGATATGATAAGGATCACTTTTGTCACACTCTTCAAAGTTTGATAGCTAAGAGATTAAGAATATTACCATATTAACCACAGGAAAAAATGTTACTGATGGCTTTTATAATTTTTAAAAACTGAAATATGGGTGATGTGGCCTATTTCTGATGCACTTGCATTGAAGTAAATTAGCACAGTGATATTTTTATAGCATTTGCATGAACATTGCTCCATAGCATTGCGCTCAGGGTACAGGATAGATAGATTGGTACTCATGCACAAGCATGCTGTTTCCTATAAACCAGTATTACTGCCTAATCTCAGTTTAATGACTAAACTGTACTTAAATTATTGGAACACAATAGCCTTTAGTGATACAGTTTTGATTGTAGTAAGATGGAAAACCAAATGTTGTATTCCTTAGAGTTCGGGGCTGAAATAGATGAATGGCATGGTGTCACTTAATACCGCATACAGAGTTTAGGCAATGAGTTCTTCAGCAGAATTGCATAGCTTAAATATTCTGTTTTCTTGCGTGTCTGATGTGGTATACTGATTGTCTGCTCTTTTTAGTTTGTTTGAACAGAAGTCTTGTTTCAGCAATGATGAGATATATCAACGTAGCTCCCACTAATACTCTCTGATTTCTATTTTATTGCTGGTTTGTGTCTGTCTATCTATCTGTCTCCATTTAGAGATCTCTCCATATTTCCCCTTGTCAGATGGCCATTGAACTATTTGAGATATTACTTCTAGTTGAAGACATACTAATACACTTCTTTAGATTAAACTCTACTGATTTTGAGCTACCAGGTTCATATGAAAATAAGTGGGATTTGGTAAATGAAATAGCTTTAAAAGTATCATTCCTGGGAAATAATTGTTTTTCTAGCCTTGAAAACAATGATGAAATAGGCTGTAAATGGGCTTACTCTTAGACATTTGCCTAAAGGGTTGTCCAGTTGTTTAGGATGAAGCCATTTATTAAAGTTAGCCTGTATTATAGCTAAAAAGAACATCTGGAGAAGTTTAAGGGTAGTCTTATCTACCTGAACCTTAAGAACTTATGTGCCAAAAAGAATGGAGCAGACACTGGTGAGAGCAATTGAGAAAGAAAAATGTCAACAAATAAACCAGGTATTGTTTACAAGAGATTACTTTCTTGGTTTTGAAACCACAGCAGAGAGTGCAGGTATAGCAGGTGTTTCAGTCCCATCTCAAGAGGACTGGAGTTCCAGGCTTAGTCATTGGGAATAATACCTGAACTAAAATAAAAATAACTTAAATTCCATTATTTTTTTTCCACCTAATGAACAATAATGCCATTAAAGACATACATCGGTTCCTCTATTTCCTTAAAGTCATATGAGAGCTCCTGTTTTCCTTTTATAAGAGCTGCCTCCTGATTGCACAATCCTGGTCGGGTCAGTCAGGAGTCCTTGTTTTGAGGAGTAGCTATGTCCGTAGCAGACAATCCATGGGCTAATTCTGAAGCTATGTCATTGCTTTTTTGTTTGGACTGGCAGACAGGGGAAGTACAATTTTTTAGTCTGTGCCATGGCAAAACGTTGTTATAGCTTGGGCATACTAAGTTCAGTCAGTCTTCCATGACAGTGTGGGAAACAAATCGCTTGACAGAAGTGCTGGCCGGAGATAGAACCATATCCTTTTTTCCAAATAAATATGTAGGTAACAGAAAAATGTTAGGTGCAGCCTGCACCTCCACTTCCTGCTGTGCATCACTGGTCTTGAGAGTGTTTGCTGGTGTATCACTACCAGTGGGTACACCTACTGGGAGCACCTACGTTCAAATCAGCAGAGGCTGCTTCACCTTACTGTAAAAATGCTGCAAAAGCATACACTGGTTTATTGATTGGTTGCTTTAAGGCAAGGTATTACTTGGTTCCACAGCTTTGACTGTGCCCGTACTTCCTTCTGAGGAGGTACTGTATCTTGCGAACTGGTGGAGTTCATATCACCCTACTTCAGGACATAAAATATATTATGGGTCTTATGATTCCATCCACGCAAAGATAGGTAAGAAACACTGATCTAGGCCCATATTGCCAAAGTTATGTGGAACGAACCAAACTGAAACAAGTTCAGAATATTTTTCAGTTTTGAAACAAAAATAGGAATGGGCTGTATAATGTAATTCTACATTATAAAATACTAGATTTCTAAAATTAGATGCCACAAGAAGATACTGGTCAAGCAACAGACTAACGATGCTTTTTTTGCAAAATAATTCTAATTCTCGACTACTTAGAGGGATTAAATTGCATTGCTTTCAGTAAAAAATTTTTATTGATATATTTAACATTATGTGACTGTAATAATAAAAAATAAGATTGTAGTGAAAATACAGATTTCCATTCAGACTCTTGGGTAATATGCATTTTCTGATTGTGGTCATTAACATCTCTTTAAAGGACTAGAACACCTGATGGAAGACCATCATTTAGGTTTTAAAGATGACAAATTTAAAAAACACCACCACCACCAGATCAGTATACCAAGGGTGTTTTTGCTATTAAATTATATCTGGAATCAGAAGATTGTTCTGATAGTTTTCAGAACTTCAGTTGTTTCATTTCTTTTTTAAAATGCAAAGTTCTTTGTGAATTTTATCAAAGAATGCTCCTTTATGGTACACTGTAATTGCAGATTACTGTCTCTGAATTTTGTTCTACAGAGCAGAGAAGGGGAGAATGCAGTCATATGTTCCATCTTTACTACTGCATTCCTTGGAGGGTTCCATATGTTTACCTTTATCTGACTTCAGATTTTGTGTCTTTGTGGTTGCTGGCAAGAGCAGTTGAATTCTTTCATGCCTATTGCTTTAATAAGGAATGTGAAGCCACATACATAATAACACTAGAGCACAACAGTATGAAGCACAAATAATCCCTGATGAGATGCATATCTTGAGTAGGGATTAGGAATGCTTTGCACCCAATTCTTTATTTGGACTGTTACACTTAAAATTTCCAAAAGGGGGCAATCTTACCCTCTGCCTGGAAGCCTATAAATGCAATACAACTGAGAAAATACAGCACACTACTGTCTAAGTTCTCATTTACCTTAGAAAGCTGAAGGTTAGCACAATGATAAAGCAACTTTTAGGGGGTTGGTTTTGTTTTTGAAAACCAAATTTTTAAATTGTTGCTGGACTTTTAAACTTTATTAACTGCAATAGTAGGAATACATTTGGTCACTCTCCAAGTGTGATGGTTAAAATTATCTGATGCCCTTACTTGAGGAGAACAATGATGTTGATGAGAGAGAGAACCATAAAAAAAAATAATTATACACTGAAGTTGCTCTTGGACATAAATCAAACACATTTATGATGGAGATTTAGGGAAAAAGAGACTCTCAAATTCATTCTCTTTTTCCAGCTGATTGTCATTTATGAATTTAAGACAAAACTTGCATAGCATCTTGGAGGAATGTAATGGTAGCCAAATTAGTGCAAGGTGGTTTTTATCCTTTCTTACCTTTCTGTAGTGTAAGCAGGAGAAATAAACTGTAGCCTTTTGAAAAAAAGAAACAAAACCTTCAAGAAATGTGCTTGCCATTCATTTTTAGTAACTTTTTAATTATATATAGTATTTTGTCTAAGAAGTATGCATATTTTCTTTCTATATGCTTTCTAAATTATGTGTTCTTGACCCATCTTTTGTAATTTGATGGCATCAATAATTTAGCTACAAGAAAATATTTCATGTATATGAAATATATATCTACATCTGCTAGCTGCCAAAACCAGCATTTCTGTAGATTTTGGAAAGCCAATGTCAAGCCAATATCGCTTGGTTGAATCAAATGGATGTTCAAAAGGAAGGCTGCCAGGAACTGATGAGAAGCGTTCTTGCTCTTGACTGTGTACCACAGGATGCTAAAGTCACACCCTGTCAGTTTTCTCCATGTACTATCTTTCTTAGTATCCTGTCTTACTCTAAGACTGAATGTCTGCTATGTGTTCATAATTCTGGCATCTTAATGATAACTCCCTACCTCAGCAATCAGGGGGTATCTTGCTGATACCCCCTACCTCAACTGAAATAGCCCCAGCATGCTGAAGTGGAAGATCTGGTACTTCAGACGTTCTGTTAGTTACAGGGCAGATGAGAGCTGTGCTGGGTGGAAGGAAAGAGAGAGATACAACTGAGATGTATATTCTGATCTTGGCTTTATCTTAAATTTAGAGAACACTTCTAATGTTTTAAAGATTTTAAAAGCTTTGAAAGACTTCTGAATGTGGATATTTATGAACTGAAACATCATTGTTCATTAATTTCTCTTTTTACTTGCGGTTCATCCCAGTAACACTGGGGCTGCGTATCTTCCCATGATAAGGCCAAATCCTGTAATTAGTCATTACTACATGGCGTCTGGTTAAAGCTGATAGATTACTTGTAGTAAAAGGAGTTGCAGCTTGTGATGTTTGGAAGCTTGAGCTCCACTCCATCCAGTATGAATAAAGAGGCACAGATTGTCTACCTGTGTATGCTGAAGTGGCTCTGACCCCTGATTCACAGCCAAGAATATGGCTGGTACAGTCACAGTTCAATAAAGCGTTATGGTTAAATATATTTTCATAAGATGTAAATTAAGCTAAAATAAATTATAGCACCACTTTATTTTTATTGTGATAAGCAGTATACATAATAAATTAATATGATTTTTTTTCCCTTGCTTCGCATTCATGTGATGTAGACTATTTTAAACCCAGCTACATTTTTTTCTCCTCTAGAGAAGATGACCATACCAATTGCCTCACTATCTGTTTACATTCTGGAAAGAGTCATTTGGGATTTTGTCTTTCTGAAATAAACGTTTGCTTATGGATTTTTTTTATTGTCACAGCCATGGCATTTTTAAAGTAAATAGGAGTACAAGGTTTATATTATTTTAAATGTATATTGTATTTGTCTTCCCAACACTGTGGTTTTTAGTACTGTGAATAACGTAGTATGGAGCCAGCCTATTAAACAGCCTGTTTTTGTAAGGAAACTGTTAGTCCACCTACAATATTCTATTGCTTACTGTGTTCTTCCAATATGCTTAGCATTCCACAACCTAAATGATCATTTGTTGAACAAATTCATGCTTTTATTAGTCAAAATACAGAGAAAACAGAGCCCCCCTGTTTCAAGATATTTGCTAATGCACGGTTAATTATCACATATAGCTTACTATAATTCATTTTACAGGGAGACCTCCTGCAGGTAACATACTAGCAGTTTATGAAGCAAAATAACCTCACTATAGATTAGAACTGTTTCACTACTGGTCAGACAGTTGCTGCTTCTAGGCCTTCTCACTTCACATTGCTAATTTGAACAAGGCTTTATTTTTATATTTGTCAGCAGCAAGACTGTAGCATGGTTGTTAAACCTCTCCCAGGCCTAATTAGAGTAGCAATGCTAGCATTCATAATGAATCTCGTGTCCTGGGTTGGAGGAGGTAGCCGTGGTGCTACAGTAGCTTCCTGGCAGACAGTTGCTGGCAGGTTTAAGGTAGCTTGTGGCTTGCAATATTAAGTGACTGTTGAAATTCATTGACTCCACTGCGGCTTATGTGTCTAGATGACAACAAGTTTACACGGTTCTTTTATAGTTACAGCAAATGGGTCCATTTAAATATTTATTAGGTGATTATGGTGATGTGAAATGGAAAAAAATTGCAAAGTACAGTATTGCATGTATAACTTTTTTAACTGTTTGTACAAAATAGGCCTGTGGTATCATTTGAAATTACAGCATCTTTTTTTTCTCATAAATATTTATAGTGTATCAGTAGCTAGGAATGCTAATTTATTTGCATTTTGTTTCTTATTTAATTTGACAGCCATTTGGGTAGCCATTAAAGGCACTCACTCTGATTTGAAAGAAGGATATTTCAATCAGCAGTTGAGTGGCATTTTGATTGGAGTGGGTGAAGTTCAATTTCAGGAGTTCTCTTTGCCTTTATGAGACACAGAAAGGAGTATTACCTGTGTGTGCTTGACGGCGGGAGCACTCACAGAAGGCCTGCTTCTCTGAAACTTTTACTTTTGAGGAATTTGTCATAATTATAGGATTAAATGTAGTCAGCTTGCTTTATTTTGTTCTTCATCTGGCTTAATTAAAGTGAAAATAACACAAGAGCCGGGTATAATTTCTGCAAAGTTTAACCAAGAGTTGTTGTAAAATATGAATTCAACTTGGATGATAGAACAGGATATCTCAGGTATACAGATAAAAGGATTAACTACATACAGGAGAAAAAAAATATCCGATTCATTGACAGCTATGTTGCTGCTGTTTACTTTTTCATAGCAACAGAAGAGATGGAAGTGAGTCGAAATCACTCAAGGGCATGAGAGAACATGATGATGGTATCCAGAGGTGTCAGAGCAAATACGTACATTGGAAATGCTCTCAGTGATAGCACAGAAAATAGGTATAATGAAGAGAAATCAAGCATAGTAAAGTAAATTTGCTCTGAATAGATGTGTGTCTATATCTATATATAAACTTAAACATAGTATGAGACTTGCTTATTGTAAAGAGAATAATTAAAGATGATACAGCAGCTTCACTCATGATGCTATCACTGAACTTTGCTGTTTAGGAATTTAAATTTGCTGCAAATGGGTGGCATAACTTTCTAAATCTATATTTTACAAAGAGCAGAAATTAGCAGCAGAGATAACAAACCTGAAGTCAGCTCGTGTCAGGGGAAGGGTAAGATGCACATCATTGTCAAGTAGAGGCAGCGAACAGTAGCTGAAGTAATTTACCTGTGTTTTGAGATATTGACCAAGATGTATCCAAAGGTCTGATTTGTGCTTTTCTAATTCTGTGCAAATACTTTCTTTAATAGGTTCCTATCAATTTCAGCACACTTTGAATACATTCCATTTTCTTATATTGAAAAATTAATTGGAAAATAATTTCATTTAATTGGTCCTGCCCTCTTTGGGTGTTCCACTTGTTTGCATTCCTTTGCTCTCCTTTAGTGTATTCCTTCTTCAGTTCTGCCACAGTGTCTCCTATGGCCACCCTTGCTCTTTAAAAAATTGCAAACAGTTTTTCTGTTTCTTTTGCAAGACATTGACATGAATAGTTTTTAAATTATAGTTGGAAAGAGTAGAATTAAGAATTTAACATAGAAAAAAATGAGCATAATTGAGATTTAGAAGACTTCCATGATTACTATGACTACACTGAGATTTCTAGAGACCAGCAGTGGAGAGGGAAATATCTTCATTATTGGAGCCAATTTTGTCAATTCTACTTGAAGAAAGTAGTTGTACAGCACAGAAGTGTTGACACCAACTTGAAATGGGGATGGAGAAGTTTCATACTTTTGAAAATAAGATGAGTTACTCTTCCAAACATGATAAGAAATTTCCAGGAAGTAAAATGGAGACATGAAGCTGAATCGACTTTGCCTCACCAAGCTAGTTTAGGTTGGAAGGGACCTTAAAGATCGTCTAGTTCCAACGCCTCTGCCAGGGTCAGGGACACCTCCCACTACACCAAGTTGCTTAAAGCCCCGTGCTGTAATATGTCTAGGATTGGGATTTAGTCTACTGTATAGAGGACAAGATTGGCTGATATTTTGTTACTCCACTAATACTTATTTCATTACCAGTAGCAAAAAGCAAGGCAGCAATGTTATAGGGGTATGTTTAATGCTGGCTTTAGTTCAAATTTGGTGCCCTTGCTCAAAGTTGAGAGAGCTCGTGACTGAGGGATATCACTACAGTACAAGTAGTAAGAATTACATATTAAAGCTCAGTTGAGAATGGGTTGTTCAGTTTCTTTTCTGCTATGGGAATTTAAAAGCTTAGGTGATGAATTACTGCATTAATAAACTGTCCATATGATTATATAGCTATGTACCCTCAGGTTTAAGAAATCTGTGTTTTATCTCTGCATTAGTTTCGAGTGAAGTCCTATTAATGCCCAACACGGTAAGTTAAACGTGCAACTCAGAGTGACCGTACATCAGCTTGAAGTCAGGACACTGAAAACGGCTGTGTTCTTGTGCATACACAATAGCCCTTGGTCTTCAGGGTTGTTGATCTAATTCTTTTCACAAGCACTAAATTCATTTAAAAGAAGATGAAGGGGGAAAAAAAGAACATTCTTTAGCTTTTTGAGTCTGGAACTTCTGTCCTACTGTTTGCTCAGATTTTCCAGTGACGTCACTTCCTGAATGGGGCATAGTATGAATAAGTGTTCTGAGAGGCAGGTTCAAAAGCTAAACATGCAGAAACTATCCAGTTTTGCGGTATTCCATCAGTGACAAAGGTGAATTTGGTTCAAGTTTTCCAATAAGCTCAGAAATTTCACGTGTGGCTTGCATAACATGAGCTTTTATTGTATTTTAGGTGGTAAGTTTCATTAAATGTTAAATTCTAACAATACTATTTAGGTTTTAAAGCACCTTAATGTATGTGTTTGCCTTGTCATTTCAGCAGAACAATTTGTTCTGAATAGAAAAATGTCAAAATTTCTTTCTAAAAATGAAAATTCTACCTCCTTATAAAGGGCAAAGATAGAATGCAGTATATCTAAAGTTGTATGGTTATCATCCATTATTTTAATGGGAAATTTGTGTTGTAGTTAAAGACCAGGATTCTGTCCAAACATAGTGTGAAAGATGTTCACTTCCCCCCTAAATATTTCAATGCAAGCCTCCTTGGAAAAAGAAAAGTAAGATAAAATATGAATTCACAGTCAACTGGTGGTTTATTGTAGGGTTCATATAGTTGGTTTTGCTTATAGTAGTTCTTAAAAATGAAGTAAGAAAGAATTGCTTTCTTACTTCATTTTTAAGAACTACTATAAGCAAAATTGGATGGAAGTAAGACAGAATTGCTTTCTTACTTCCATCCATCACTATTTGTGATTGGTTTCCTAAGTTAGATGCCCCTCTCACTTTTGCTTCATTGAGTAACTAAAACTGTTCATGCAGCATAAAAAACCTATCTTAAATACAGGTGGAGTGCAAACAGACATTTCCTAAATATAGTAGGAGCATAAAATTAGCTATACAAAAGTTCATGGAGACCAACTATGAGAAGCAGAACAGAACTGGTCAAAGTAAGCTGCTGTTTTCTGTGTAGGCTGTTAATTGGACTTCAGAGAAATATCCAGGAACATCCCTGTAATTTTGCTAGCTTCAGAAATGTGGGATTTTTTTTCCCTGATTATTTAGCAGTGGTAAGCGCTACATTAACTATCCTTTTCACTGGTTAAAGTGGCATCCAGGTATCACTTCCAATTTCTGCAGTACCTGCACCATCCTGGACTCTCAAAGCTTCTTTAATAAAGCAAGCATTGCACCTCTTGTCTGGTCCTCCCTAGTCTTAAGAACACTTGTTCAACATATGACTGGGGTTTTTTTTTTAAGTGATCTAATATTTTGGTACTGATAAAGTACTCCTGTCTGCTGAATACAGTCTGAATTTTTGAAGTAGGATCAATGGGATATTCACACATAAACATGAGACTGAACTGAAAAAAATCTGTATGTGCCTGAAAGCAGAGCTGAGTGTTTTGGCTCAGTGCGGATAGGTTACAGGCATGTTTTTTTTCTATTAATTCATGCACAGAGGCTTTCTCATGTTCAACTTGCTACCTTGGAGAAATGGCAAAATAAACATAGATTTGCAAAAAGGCCATGCTAGAATAATTGTTTGGTGTCCATAATGATTCATGGATATTTGAAACAAGGTTTGTAGGGGGCACAGTATCTTTTGCTAGCTGAAATTATATTTCAGATAAAGGGGAAAAATTTGGGGAGACAGCCCTGCAGAAGACCATATGGACACACCAGACGCTTCAGCTCCTGATTTGGGGGAATAATAAAGGGGAGAGGGAATCAGCAGATTTAATTCAGCAAATACAAAAATTAAAAGGAGTTTTGGGACACAAGGGCTAAATTCAGCTTGCATATACATTTTTGTCTTAAAAAATCTGTGAAATCAAATATTTGAAGAGGGGAGTGGGGGTGGGGGTGGGTGTTGTATGTGCATTCAATATATGGTTGACAGTTCATCCAGTGCTATAGCCTTCTCTAACTCTGTTTTTTGCCACAACTTTGTGACATCTTTACTTAATACAATGTTAAATGCTTTATTTTCAAGAGATTTCTGCAGTTTAGTAGTTGAGGTTAATGTATTTTATACATTTCTCAGAATGGTTACAAGTCTGTTATTATAATCCTTATGCATTAATTCTAATAACACTGCAAGGTGGGGATGTACCGTTTTCACTACTGAACTAATACAGAAAATAAGACAGAGAACTTGTTCCGGAGATGGATATTAAAATCTGCCTCTACGTATAAACTGGTTCTCTCACCACTGAGTCGCTTTTCTATTGACACTCCATGTTGGGATCTATTTAGATACAAGACGCTGAGGGGCAGGGAGACTGCAAAAAAAGCATGGAGGCATGAGAGAACAGCACTTGCTGCAGTATGGCGAAATAAGGCTTCTTTTTACAATATCAGGACAAATAGTTTTAGACAATAAGTAGTACAATAAACTATATTCTATCTCTGTTCATGACACTGGGAAATAGAAATCCATTTTTCAGTTGAATGAAAAATAGGAGGTCCAAGTGTCAGGATCTTAGCACTAGGACATGTTGGAAACTTTCTAGTGGAACATTTTTCTCTCAGTTAATGCTGGTTCACCAAAACCTAACACGTTGCATGAAAATGTCTATTCCAATGAAATTTTTGATGGAAATGTGCTTGGTTTCTTGCCAGCTCGCCCGCTTTTCCCAGCTCTCAGCTCCCCGGCATCTCACGTGGAATGGTGCCAGAAAGTCAAGTTTCTTCACGTTCTTGGCCTGTTTGGCAGACTGCCACAAAGGATGGGAGTCTGGGCTCACGAAAGTGGACAAGAAACCTTATACATGCACATACAACCATACACATACTCTCACAGGTCATTTAAATCCATGTCAGTTCATTCAAAGTAAAGGTTTTTTTACATAGAGGGTCTTTTAAATATGACCCTCCTATGGAAAATTTCTCATATTGGAATTTTAATTCCAAGTTGCAACTGAAAAAAATACTGAGGAATATGAAAAATTTTCCTTATAAGGGAAATACTGGTTCCTGTGCAACTGCATGTTGTATTATTGTCACTGAAGCTATCAACAGCTCCATCTGCTGCTCTTTTTCATTGCATAACAAGATCTATACTTGTAACAGGTAAGGCGTTTACACACTTAACCTTAACAAAACAACATTATATTTTTAGAGTTTTGTAAATATTTGTTTTTAAAATTCGTCTTAATTCACCTTAAATAAGGCAGGCAATCTTTTCTTGGTCACTAAGATTTAGTCTGTGGACTGAGGGAGTAGAGAGTTTCAATCATTTTGGCTGAATAATAAACAGAAAATGCGCATATATACTGAAATTCTGACAGAGGTCACTGAAGCAGGAGCACCATAATGTACTTTTCCATAGCCTCACTTCATACACTGCAAGCTGCTCAGTTGCTTGTTATATGTAAGTAAATAAACAAACTTCAATCATGTTGTGATAGGTAATTTCTGACTGGGGGAATGTGATCACATTTAAGACAAAAAGCAGTTGATTCAAGTCCCCATTAATGAATTCCTTTTCTGATTATTCTTAATTCCTTGGATTAGCATAACAAAGTCAGACTCTTTAGGAGATCAGTACTTCAAGCAGTTAATTTTTCAATTGAGCTTTTGAGAGTCTGGGATTTCTAGTAATAGATAAAGTTCTTACTATTTCATCAAAGAAAGGTCCCTGAGAAGCATTCCACTGCTGTGTAAATTGGCACTGGGGTCATCAAGTCTGAGTCTCACTGCCCGTGTGTTAAAAAAATGTTGCTTTTGTAATAATAGGAAAATGTTAAATGTCATGTATAAGATGCTAAAATTTCTATTCAACAGAGAAAATATCTTTCTTTGTCAAAATAACAGAAAAAAACATTACTTGCTCTTCTTTTTGTGGGGGACATAATGTAGTAGAGCAGGAGGCTGCATTGATGCTGTCCCTGGCTCGCTCATAAAACTGTAATGTGATCTGAAATCACTCCCGATGTCTTTTTTTCTGATGAGATAAAATGGGAATGATCAGCAAACTACTCCTGTATTAATGACAGCATTATGTACACAAACACTTGTAAAAGGCTTAGATAAAATTCACTGTTAGACTCACTAAGCATTAATTTCGGGTGTTGAAGATTTTTATTATGCTGGAAGTTAACTTTGAATATTCTAAATGTTTCTGCCCTTGTCATTGTAATAATGCTGAAGAAGGCTCCATGGGTTGCAAGCAGCAGAAGAAAGTGGGTAACGAATTTATTAACAGAAACTTTAGTTCAGTCCTACAAGTTGTCTCCCTCACTGTGGCTACACAGAATCCCAAGATCCTTTTCTTGCATTCACCTCGACATCGGTCTGTCCATGAAGAGGAGAAGATGGGATGTGTGTGTGTGTATACACACACACACACATACAGAGCAGGATTAGGCAATACAAATTACTCCTCTGAAAGGAAATCTTCAGATTAATAAAATCACAAACTTTTAAATTGGTTTCATATTAATTGTTCCTTGCTAAAAATGATGCAACAGAAACCTGTGTGTTAACAGTTGCTTTCTAATGTCCCTAAATTGAACTCTCGGTTGCCCTCTCTAATCTGCTAATCTTTTTGCAAAGGAGAGCAGAAGGGCCTCTCTACAAAGCAATCTTGACTGCTTTATTTGACTCATTGGGATGAGAGAAAAAAGGGCAGGGGGGTGTGCAACACATATCATGCTGCAAATACAATTCAACATGTGCAATGAAGTGACAGCTGAATTCTTCAGGCCTTTATGTCAAAGAATCAGTGCTGGACTGTGGTCTGGAAGCAAAGACATTTCATACTGTTATCTGACTAGTGTTCTCTAAGAGCAACAGTCTGAGGGGAAAAAAAAAATCAGCTCAACTCTCCAGAAAACAGAACACCACTGGCACTGACTTTCCTCAGCAACTACCTCGCATAAAGTGAAGCTCAGCTCTTTACCATGAGACTGAACTAGTTCTGACCTCTCTCCACTGTTGCAGGCACTCGCAGCTGCTCTCTGGTGGAATGAGAAAAATCTTATTTCCATACAAAAGTGCATCATCTAAGATTTTGAACTTTTGTCTGTTCTTCCAGAAATATCGTAACACATTTTTCTGATTGTTCTCTGGATGTGTTAAGGGGCTCAGATACATTGATGCTTGAAAATTTGGATCTGGATCCAAGTCTTTGACCATTTCTATCCCTTAATATGAAGGTATTGAAACAAGTAATTCCATAGAAAAAAATTACACTTATAGTATTTTGGGATGCTGGTTTTGGTGTCACTGAAAGAGAGAGCGAGATATGAGTTGTACAATGCATGTTGTGCTGTATGTTTTCATAAGGAGGCTGATTTTCTTAATGCAAACAAAAAGTTTGACATTAGACACGTGTTGTTTCTGTTCTCAATGTACTAACCTTCATGACAATTTCTGTTAGCTGTTCATGTTGTAGGACCTCAGACTCACAGTGAAATCACCTTTACCCAGAAGTACACGTCCTGGTATATTCCTTAAAACCAGGGATGCATAAAGATGAAGCAGGGATTCCTAACTCCATATGCTGAATTGGACTGAGACCAATGGGCCTGTATAGAATGTAGATTCTCAAATATTTGGGGGTTCAGGAACACGGCCAGTGCAGTGCTGGGCCTGGGGGACAAGACGCAGCAGGGGAGAGCAGCCACAGAGAACAGAGCTAAGGATTCGGCTTGGATTTTTATAGGAGCCTGTGGAAATAAAGGCATCTCTCTTCTCTAGTCTGTCCTGAGTGCCTATTAAAAGCTTATATTTCTTACTATGGATCTCTCTCCATTTGCTGTGGTAAACTGGATCTGATTTCTTGATCTATCTTTCTGTAATCAGCTACCTTGATCCCAAAAGCTGATTACAATAACTAAATTAAACTGAGTGCAGTGGTATATCGTCCCATCAGATGGCACAGATGAGTTCTACAGTCTCCTTGGAGTCTCACAAATCAACTATTAATAGCTGGTTTAAATGTAAGAATTCCTAGGCTGTTCTGTTTTTCTTTGGTCATAAGATATTCTGTAGGTTTGGGGTTTTTTTTCTTCCTGAAATTGTTGTGCTGTTTTCAATACTTAAGAGACAGACTCCAAACGAAGCAGCCATTCCTAACCTATGCAGACAAAGGGAGTGGTTCCCTTAGCAACAGAAACCATGTGGAGGTTCTCAGAGAGCTCTCTTTTCCCCCTACTCGTGTTTTCTTTTAACTCAACATTTTGCACAGCATCTTGCATGGAGACTCCGACAGCTGGGCTGGAGGCAAACGGTTCTTCCGGCTCTGGCTAACCAGTGCTCGAAAGGCAATTGTTCTACGCTCATCAGACAGAAAAAATGATAATCATGGGTAAGTGAACTGGCACACAATCAGAGTTCACGCTGAGGAGGGGGAAAGTTTACTGGCTGGCAACCAGAAGTGTCCAGCACTTCCCACTAGGCATGTATGTTTGAAACAGGGGTACTAATGTGATGCTTACCTTGTTTATTGGTAGGATTGTATGCGTGCATTTAGCATTTCAGGGTTTGGAAACATTAGCACAACTGGGTTCTTGTCCTTAGTATGCTACTGACTTCCTTTACAGCCCTGAACATCTCACCTCACCTCTCTTTTCCTTCCCCATCCACTAAATGGAGATGATATGCCGTGAGGATCTTGAAAGGACTGTGAAGTACTGTAGAAATATACCATGTTGCGTGCCAAAATTATATTTGCTTTTGAAGTTAATGATAAGGTGTGCAGAATCTGAGATAAAGTATTTCTCTTTTATTGAAGATTTAACTCAATTAACTTCCCTGTAGATAGATCTAGTTGCTTTTCTTCATGGTACAGAAGAAAAGATACATGCATGTAGTGTCTGTACATACATGTGCATGTGCCTAAAAAAAATGTGTATGCTGGTGTATAAATAACAGAAATACAGCAGTTTATTTCCCTCAAAATAGCTATAGCATTGGTAAAATAGTAGCTGTGTTTCAGTGAAATCCAGCATACTATAAAATAATGGAATTTAATCATCGTATGCATTGAAATAAACACTTGTTTTGCTGTCCTTAAAGTGTTATGTATTACCAGAGCTCTTGCCAGTTTCAGTTGGAAAAGCCTAATGCATAACTCCATAAGTTTGCAGTCATTTTGCCTAAAAAGAGACATGAGAATTAATACAATTTTAAGTCAGTTATGTTGTGGGGGACTGGCATAAGGGACGAATTTGTCTCTTAGCTCTTCCTAATTTAATGTACAAAGTTCCTCTGTTCACAATTTTTCATCACATTTGAGTTAAAATTCAGGCATTCGAGTTCATATTTTGACAAATAGTGCTGCATACTAATCATTTGGGTGCAGGCTTCCTTTTATTCCATACTTACAAACGAGTCTCATAATGTCGCAGTGAATGCATTTACCACTACAGGCAACTTAGTTGCTCTTATTTCAAATGTGATTACTGCAGGAAAAAATAGTCATTGGTAACTACATGTGCAGAGCAGCTGCAGAAGTATCATGCATCAGCTGTCCATAGTCGTGTCAATAATGTCCTGTTATTACTCTTCCTATTGCTTGTACATATCACTTGCTAAGTGCTTGTACAGCACCCAGTACCATGGAGCTTTTCCTGGATAATCACAGGTTCAAACAGTCATAATACTCCCTTTTGCATGGTAATTGACGATTTGTCTCTTAGCTCCAATTTAAATTAAGGAAAATTGCCATGTTTGCACCTTTATGAATAGAGCTAGCTTTTGTGCATGAGTAAAGATGAAGGTGAGAAAGTAATGTAATTGAAATTAATTGTTGCCCTTTTGTCTCTGTGGTTATATTTCTCTCCTTTTATGCCTGACTTCAAACTATACTACTGCATGAATCAGTGATACTAGCTAAGGTATAGGATTAAAATGTTTTACATTTAGTAGGCAGCGTTTGAGTTCCAAATTACAATTCAGTATGTATATTTTGTAATCTGCGAAGAAAATCCTGCTTTTAGGGGTCTTTTTTTAGCAAAGATTTTAAATAATTGCAGATTGACCTCTCCTATGAGCAGAGGCTGAGAGAGTTGGGGCTGTTCAGCCCGGAGAAGAGAAGGCTCCGGGGAGATCTTATTGTGGCCTTCCAGTACCTAAAGGGGCTAC
>NW_009647412.1:200362-201015 GCF_000708025.1 Charadrius vociferus
GTGGCCTTGGGCAACCTGGTCTAGTGGGAGGTGTCCCTGTCTATGGCAGGGGGGTTGGAACTCGATGATCTTCAAGGTCCCTTCCAACCTAAACCATTCTGGGATTCTGGGATTCTATGATTACTTCCCCCATACCGATTTGGTGTCTCGTTCTGTGGTTTTCCCTTGCTTGACATTTACCCTGTCTTTTTGGGTAGAGTTTATTCAGATGAACAAAAATGTCGGTCCTTTTACCAGGCCTGCTGTTAAGAGATTTCGTATGAATAAGCCACTGAGAGCACATTGAGTTACTTCAGATTTAATAAGTTTGTACTGTTATTAGCAGTAGTTATACTGTGCCTTTCATCCAAGCATTTGAAGTGTAGTGCAAACGTAAATGAAGCCTCCCCAGAAACTGGAGATATGGAAGTAACACTGAGGGATCTCTTCATCCAGAAATTAAGTGAATAACAAGAATTCTAATAATCTACAGAAGTGCTGCATATCTTAGAACAGGAAGCAAAGATCTAATGTAGAAGCAGCGGATTAGATTGATACCAACACCTATTTCAATTTCTTGATGCTTTACATATAGGACACATATATAGACTAAGCTGAAACAGAAGAAAAAGTGGATGTTAGTCTTAAAGATTAAAGAAATGAATGATGATTGA
>NW_009647412.1:201041-232547 GCF_000708025.1 Charadrius vociferus
AAGTTGGAGAAGTTTCATGCTTTTAGCAAGAAGGATAATCTCACACAGATCAAATTTCTGGATCTTACCATTTTTATATAATATGTGTTTTTTCAATACCAAGTAAAAGGCAGGGCTTATAATGTGAGTAATTCTCTTCTCAGTCTGATTTATTCATTAAAATATCAGCAGGTACAACTCCTCGAAGATATCTCTGGCTAAAAAGCAAATCACATATTAGCTTGTGTGTGGATCATGGCTTTTTATATTGTAGCCCTGAAAACAAGACAGGTGTGGCAGTCTGATGCGATACTACCCCTAGCATCTGATCCATTGCTAAAAGACATTACTATTGCATGAAGGTAGACAGTGAACATGCTCTTCGATAAAGACTTTTCAGCATCTTTTGTGGGAAGAGCCAGAAAAGCTAGGAATTGTGAATGGCTCTTCCACAGCTGTTTCCAATCCTGGAACTGGTCTGGCATTTTCAGAGCACCTTAAAGGATTTAAGAAGCCCGGAAGAGTGACCATATACAGTCTGTAGCTGTTACTCAGCAAAGTGGCTAGAGTCTTTATCCTGTGTCACTTAAGTCCTGACTCTGGGTATGTCTACACGGCAAACTTTGTAATGTAGCTAAAGAGATGCATGTGGGTCAAATGCCAATTAGTCCATGGGAGTAATTGCCCAGCCACTTACTTATATAGATGGAGGCCCTGAAAGCAAAGTGCCCCAAATCTTTTATTGCCCCAACATCCCATTTAGTCATGTTGTATCACTGAGCCAAATACAATTCTTACTGTAGCATATGCTACTGTGCTCCTACTGACATAGGTAACAGCAGCTGTAAAAACACTGCACCAATGGGTTTAGCTAGTTCCAGGCTGATGAGAAGACAAAGTCTCCAAGGACCCGTGAGAGCACTCTAGTTGCTAAGGTGAACTAAATCTAGTGCCTTCATGTCTTCATTGCTAGCATCGTCCTTGCTAGCTCATTTATGACAAAATTTGCTGTAATCACATTATGTTAGCTTGATGTGAAGGCATACTTGATGTGGTATAAACTGTACTGAATAAACAACTGGAAAGTGTTATAGCCCAAAGATGTATTTCACTGAAAAAACATATTCCCCAGCAATTAAGGTGTGAGAATAACAATGTGATGTCCTTAAAAACTTAAAGGCAATGAGCAGCGCACGTACATCTTCTAAAGTGCAAAAGTAGGTGGGACATCTGAAAGAGTTCAGCAAGGACTTTGGATAAACTAGTCTTGTCTCAAAGCCTTTTCAAATCACAAATGTAATACGTATGAGAAGATTTAGATTAATGTTTCTTCTCTCTACTTGAATGTTATCAATAGGGTTTTAGTGGGCAGCCTTATGGAGAATTAGTATAGTTTCCTTATGCCCTCATTTTCAACCACCTGTTTCTATTAATTCTTTAGTCACGGGATTTGTGGAGCTGTTTTCTCCTCTTCCTATGACAAGTTGATTTTACTTCTGTATCGGTTTTTGTTTGTAGGTGTTTATTTTTCATACTTCCTTTCTTTTATTTTTCCCCTCAGTGGATAAAAAGGAATCTTTTCTTTGTTTTCCCTTCTCTGTCCACTCTTTTAGCACTATTGTGAAAAAGTACATAAGTGTGTGTTTGTAGAGTCTGCCATACAGAAGTTATTCGGAATTGTAATAGGTGTATTCATGGGATCATCCTGCAGACTCTAGTCTATTGTATGGGATAGTTGTAGGAAAAACTAAGCAGGAGGATCTTCAAAATAAACAATATTTTATAATTTCATTTCTCTGTCTCTAGAAATATTTCTCTTTGATCTAAAAAAGGTAAATCCAAGACCTGAAAAAAGTCCTTCACGGTTTTTGTAGCCTGCTTTTGTGTCATCTTCAAGCCTGTGTCAAGGATCATATCATATGTGATTCAGATTAGGCTTGTTCCATAGTAATAAACCTTGGGAGTTTGGAGTGCATTTTGGAGAAGGTCTGGAAGTTCAGTATGAGCTTAAAGTTGATGTCTAAACTTGCCTTCCCCAGAAATGCATATACAATGCCTCTGAGTTCAGGATTAGTTTTCTGCCTTAGGGCAGATGGTGAGCTGAGAAAGATAGAAATCTGCAGAGGGATCCTAAAACACCCTTTCCTAAATCTTTTAAGGCTAATGTCTCCTTTTCCTTTTGCATCCTGACAATGTTGAAATTAATGATCTTTGGATTTAAATTTCACATGGAGTCAAGCTGAGAAGATGTACCTGAATCCAAGTTTCTTCTAAATGCAAAGTTGCTGCAGCTTTTGTTCAGAGCTAATCCTTGTGTGAATCATATAGCAACGCTCAGCAGGCCTGGTCTCCTGAAGATGTTCCTTTGAGGTCAGCAATTGTCTCAAGCAAATATTTGCCACTTCATAAATCTCTGCTTGTATAGGCTGGATTCTATAGCCTCTTTTTTGGGCAGTGCAAGATTATACAATAGCTATCATGCATCACCAGGGGAGTAACAATTCTTTTGGAAAAGGAGAGTAGATATTCAGACTGAAACACAATGTTTTTTGTAGCCGCACCAAGTTTTAGATCAGTGAGATTGTCACTTGAAATAGATAGGAATTTCAGGTCCAACATTTTAATTACTAAAATAGTATGTTGTGGAAGTTGACATAAGCAGTCAGTGCACTTTTGAAAAGCAAAGGAAAAAGTTTGAAATATTTCACTGAATGTATGATTATAGTGCTTGAGGAAGTTTCTGTAATATTTTAAATTATGACCGTATTCAAAAGTTATTATAATGAAGCATATCAAATTTGTTGAGAAGTTAATGTTGAGTTAGAATTGCCTTTTAACTATTTGTACCTCTTGAAAAGTATATATATCACTACGTATTTTATATATTGAAAATTTGATATATGGTCATTGCAAAAGGATATGGAGAAGAACTGGTCGTTTTTATTGGATTCTGTCTGGTGTGACAATACTTTTTGGCTCACAAGTGAAGGTAATCATTCAATTTTTATTTAATATGTAGCCAGAAAGTTATTCTTTAAAAACAATCAACATAGCATTTTACTTTGTTTGAGTTGGAATTTAAACCAGATGATGGTTGTTAGGGGCTTTTGAAAACTAAACGGGCCAATATACTATAAAATAACATCTAATTAGTTAATGTTGCTTATGTTAGAAGTGACTTCGATTGTATAATTCCTTTTGTATAATCTGATTGCTTTCCACTGCGGTTCTGTGTACAAAGAAACTCTGTGACATCATTGGGCAACTGAATGTCTCTATGTTGTCTATTTAGAGGTTTCTTCAGATTTCTAAAACAATGCTATAAGTCTTAGATTGATGCTGCCTGATCTGGACCATTGTGGTCAACTTGGGATTAAAACCAAATGCCATAATAGCAATATGTTCACTGCTTTCCAGGATATTCTTATGTAAAGTATATTTTGTATCTCATCGTGTGTATCTATTTTGAGCATTTAGGACAGAAAGTGTGCAGTCTGAGTGTTCACAGGGGTAAGGATAGAGCCTCTGCTGTGCAATGTTTCAGCACTACCAAATTCAGTTGAACTACTACAGTTTATATTAGCTAAAGAATTGTTCCTTGGAGCAGTACATTAAAAAATAACTCAGTTTCATTTAGATAATAAGAGGCTGAGAGTTGCAACATTTGATGTCTTGCAGCGAGGCATGTATTTTTACATCGTGTCATGCTACAGGCATGATTTTTTAGGCCTCTAGGATAGGAAGATGAAGTTTTGGAGAGCATACCAAATTCTGAGAAATGTAAGAGAAAAACACAGTGGAGGGACAGATTGGTTTGAGGAGTTGAAATTTCTTTCATTTTATCACTGCTTGTCTGCAGTTCGGTGATAACCATTGCTCCAGACAGCTCCTATCCTCTCTTGTTATTGTCCCTATTGAACAACAGTAATTCTTTGCTATTTTCTATTTAAGGGAACAAAACACAAGGCAAAAGCACTTCTCCAAGTGATATCTGCCGTGGTGTTCATATGGCTATTTATTTAAGCCCACAGTATGCAATAGGAAAGCTGTGAAAGCAGTACTATTTATTTACACTGAGCATTGTCAGTACCCGCAGTCTGATTATAGTGCCAGTTAGGATTATATTTAGATTCATCACTCAAGAAACAAAGAAGGAATTGGGATATATAAATATTTTAACCTATTGCCTCCTAGCCTACCTGGCTACCCAGTCACAGAGTACAGTGTGCCTTTGCAGGCAGAGGTGGCTCAGTGAGTATGTGGTTTTATACAATCTTCATATCTTGCAGCTAAAAATTATTTATAGATATTAATTAGTTCTCTGTCTCTGCTATTTTGTTATGAACCTCTGTCCAGGTTTCTAGCATACTTTTTATGAGGATGATTAATAGTTAATTTTAAAATGATTTAAACTCCCCTGGAGGAATCTGTAGAAGGAAGAAAGGTGATAGTAATGCACTGCTTTAGTGCGATACTGAGAACTGTGTGTTGAGAATAAGTGTAGTCATTGTTGCATTTTTTTTCCTTTGAAAACTTTTGCTGAGTTTAATATTGCTATTGAAAAAGGTGATGGTTTAGACTTCATATTTAAGTTGTTGACATAAAGTGTATTTAGTTGTAAACCCAGCAAACTCTGTAAATTGTATGTCTAGGACCTTACTCTTGCAAACACCTACTCGTCGGTTTTTCCTCATCAAAATCAGCTATATATACACCTAAGTGTGCCGATTGGGCTTTCTTGCTTTAAATCAATGAGTTAAGAAAGACTACTGCTTTCAGGACACTGATTGATTTATGCATGTTAGCAATAAAATACATAATGTATCATAGTTCTTTCAAAGTGCCCAGCCAACTTTATTGGAACTTTCATCCTGTTTGCCTTACAGGACCAGGTTTCAACAGTGATAGACTTCCCAACAAGTGGCTAGATTGTTTACTTCATGTTAGTTAGGCCATTACATTTCTTAAATAGGGTTTTTAGATTTATCTTGGGATTTCAAATTAATATTATAAAGGTTTTTTGTTGGGACAGAAAGGGAACGTAATCCAAAAGCCTCTGAAATTAATGGAAGTTTTTAGCTGATTTCAATGAGCTTTGAGTTTATCTTTTAAAGGATGTTTTGGAGAATTAATTAGCTGATTTAAATAGATACCTCATTTATGAACCTGGTAATATTTTCTTCTGTCTGGCTAAAAACCACAGGGTCTTTAGGATCAGAATCCTGAAATTTCTAGAACCCAGTACTGTAGCTAAAATTGTAGCTCATACTTCATTGTACTTTTTATTTTTTATTCTTAAAGAAAAGATTGAAATTATATATAAAACCCAAGACATCCAACTGGTCAGACACCAGAATGGGACTAGCAGGGTCAGCTGCTAATCATGCCTCCACCACTGTGTAACTAAACCCACAAATAACTATCGTCTCTTCACCTTGCCGTTTCCTCTGTGTCTTGTTTATTTATACTGAAAGCTTGAAAAGGAAACTATTATCTCTTGCTAAGTGTTCGTAGAGCTTATAGTCCCAGTTTCAGCAGGGGCTTCTTGATGCAATAGTAATAAAAATAAACCATTAAAGTCTAGAATAATTGCTTTAATTAGATGTTTTAGAGCTGACCAACTGCAGATTATGGTAGAAATGCATCATGCTGACTGCTGTACTAGGTACAGAATAACTGGTTTGCATCCTTAAGCTTGCCAACAATATTCTTCTCAACTGGAGTTGTTAACCTGTGTTCCCCCCAAGAAATGAAATGTAACACCAGTGTGATAACAAACATAACAAAAATGCGTGCCATGTTTCCATGTATTAGTAAATTGTTTTATTTTGAAAAAATGTAATTATTCTCTAATGTATATTCCTTCCCCAGTCCAAAATCTGTAACATTAGGTATCTCCACAGATAGTAACTCAGTCTTTGCTCTCAACACATTCTCTCTTATTTCCTTCGTGCTTCTGTATTGCAAGAAGTGTAATTTTCTTAAGATACAGACTTTTTCTCCTTTCTGGAAGTTCTGGTTTCTGTTCATACTTCTCTGTTTTGCAGAGTTGAAAAAAAAAAAATTAACAGTTGGTCCTGTGTAAACTTCCAGTTCACAGCAGGTGGAAGGTTTTAGTTTCACTAAATTTGTGTTGTCAATTTTTAATGTTTGAGTGCTACAACACAAAATGTGCACCGTGTCTGGTAAGCATGGAAGGCTGGAGAGAGAGGCACCTTGGTTTTGTAAAAGATTTACTGGAATCTTCTGCTGTGCTTGTCTTTCTGGTGTGACTAGGGAAATTCTTGCAGACTGAAAAAAATAGACTCAGGGTTAGAAGTGTAGGTTAAATCAGATAAATTATTTCCTTTCCATAATGGAATATGAAAAGTTTGTACATGATTCTACAGGTGAAATTAATCATTAATGGTTTCCTGTACTTTGGTTAAATCTGAAACAGGAATGGATAGCTTTTGAAAGTTCTTATAGTGTCTTACTATAGACACTAATAATGGCTTCCACCATATAGGTGACAATGTTCTCTATGTGTGAGAGAACACTGGGTGTTGAGAGTTCAGCGGGCATTTCATAAAATAAGAGTTTGTTCTTCTGGGAAAAAAAAAAAAAAGTATTTTAAAACAGTGGCTTTTAGAAATCTGTCCTTAATTGGGAGTCACTTCATTTTTTGATTTAAAGGTTGGACTCTGAGATTTGTACAGGAAGAACTGGATTATTAACATGCAAAACAAGTCAGCAGCAGACATGTAATATACCTGTTTCAAGATATTTTTGAAATGTCACCTAAAATAGTTAATAGCTAATAGAAGAATTGCTGTGAAGGAAGCTAAATTGTCAGATTATATGTATTAGCACATGCAAAAATTCCGTGTGGTCACTTTGAACACTCAGTACGTATAAGACAGTTAATTCCACTTTCTAAGGATTTGGGGTATGGTGAGTAGATTAAAACAGGGAATTACTACAAGGTAATCGGTATGCTGTAAATTTATGTCCCAGTGTAATTTGCAGTAATTTCCTGGGTAGAAAAATGTAAAGAAAAATGAAAAGGAAATAAACGAACAGACAGAAGCAGAGCAAACCCCAGCTTGCAATCCAGACTGCAAAGCTGGAAAATACCCCGAGTTTCCATCTGGCTGAATATAAAGGAAACACAATCCATAAAAGGGGATACTGCGATCTCCTACAAGTTCAAACGAGGACAACTATGCATCGTTAGAGAAGCCATGACCAAACTTGTATGGGTAGAAGTATAAAAATAGACCGTCAGCAACTTTGTGGGTTTGTTTTCACGTTCTGTAAGACAATCACTGGTGGCAGACAGACCACCCCAGTTTGCATCTGACTAATCTGTATAGGAAGTTTAAAAATGAAATATGATTTTTACCTAGTTTCTCCTAGTCTGCTTGATAGTGCGTAGGGAGGGCTGTTATGTGGCATATTTGGTCAGACAAGTTAGGAAGAAGTGATAAAAATAAATTATTTGCTAACCCTGATGAAAATTAAATGCAGCCCCTGTGTATGGGAAAGGTGAAGAAGATTTTTTATGTAATTCTCTCCTGGTGTACCAAAGCATTTGTCCCTCAACAATGGGCTGGTGGTATAGGAGTGGGACTAAAGGTCCCACAGCCATCTTTTCTGCCTTGGTTAAATGCCTTCATTGTAACTAGAAATACAAAGATAAAAAATGGCTCACATAAACCAGGCACCTGAGCATGTCTTCATTTTAACTGTTACAATCTGATCTTTTCATAAACACAGTGTTACATTTCCCTTTGAAATTTTATTTTGATTTTGATTTTGAAATTTAATGATGAAACACAACAATCTGAAACCTTTAATGGGAACTTCAACTATTAAATCTCATAGGCTCCTTTGCAAAATCTTGCCTTTTGAACAACAGTGAAATATATGGGTCATTTCCTGGTCTGACTTTTGGCAACAGTACAGTAGTGTATTTTTGCAAAGTGAGATGTTTCTCCCCAAATTTGAGCACCTAGTAACATCCTTCTTCAGTGATCCTTGCAGGCTGGCAGGAAAGACAGTGTCACAAATGTGTCCTGGTCACAGACATAACAGGTTTGCCTGTGCATACTGTGCAGGTTTATCTGGATTCTTTACCTCCAGTGAACAGAGTAAAAGAGGTTTTATTCACCTGCACCAAGCAAGGTTAATATTGCAAGACAAAAGTTGCTCTAGCAAAGGACAATGGAATGCTTTTCATCGCAAAATTTGAAACATCAAGACAGAAGAGAAAAAGGGAAATAACAAAATAGACTAGACTTGTTACCAGTCCTCTGAGTGAAGGGAAGACAAAGGGATCTTTCTACCCCTCTCCCCCAGTTAGGCAAGACAGATCGACCAACATCCATTTTTTATCTTCTTATCTAAAAAAGTTCTACGGGGACATGTCTTTCACTGGAGCAGGGAAACACGCAGTTCATAGATGGGTTCAGTATCATCAGGTAACACTAATCCATGACTCATAAATGCAACCACACTATTACAACTAATAACACATAGTGTGTCAACCTGAGCCTCCCTGTAGTCATCCCCAGCTCCACCTCCTCAGAAATCTCTTTGCAGCACTTCTTGTTGAAGAGGGGAAGCTAACTTGGAGTTAAATCTGTTCACCAGGAATGGGGTAGTGCCCCTTCATTAGGTCATGCAACAAACTCATAAAAAAATAAAAATAAATCTGATTTTCATTCCTAGTTTGTTCCAGACAAGTTCTTTTGTATAAATGAATGTTGTGGTTCTTTTTCCAAGAATGATGTGGCTTGATGTGATGGGGAATGGTATCTTTTTAGTTTACATGGAAATTGCCAAGAAAAAGCAGAAACAAAAAATGTGTTTTCTTAATTTGGAAGTCACTCCAGGAGGCTGATTTCTCAAGTGCATAAACTTCTGCCACATCATTTTATTTTTTGCTTTTTGCAACTGATTAGAGAAGATAATGCCGGAGAACTTGAAAGAAAAAAATGAAAAAAACACAAAGTCACGAACTGGAATAATAACGAAAGCTTGAGTGCCATGTGTAAATAAGCTGTCTTGGTAGGGGAGTGTTCCTACTGGCCTTTTCACTTTCAGGGCAAAAACTATTTCAATATGGTTTTCTCCCTTGCAAAGCTGAGCTCTGAATCTGGCTATTACCACAAAAACATTTAAAAATAACATCCCTGATGTTGTATTTAAAGCTCTTACCCTTTCACATATCAGCTGACCAAAATATTTCAGCCTGTGCCTAAATATAAGCAGATTAATTAATTGTGCTGAAATGGCTGTCGGAATTTCCACTCGTAAAGAACTCATGCTTTCAAGTATCTTTTTTAACTGCATCTAAAATCTTCAACCATTGTCAATAAATCTGCATTTTATAAAATGTATTTAAGGGTGTCTTCCGAATTTGTTTTCAGATATACCTGTGAATTCATGGTTCAGCCCTTTGGATTGTAATTGACTTTCAC
This sequence comes from Charadrius vociferus, assembly GCF_000708025.1. Taxonomy (NCBI): domain Eukaryota; kingdom Metazoa; phylum Chordata; class Aves; order Charadriiformes; family Charadriidae; genus Charadrius; species Charadrius vociferus. The sequence goes on from NW_009647412.1 coordinate 210,485, forward strand.
TATAGAAGGTATTTACACCACTTAGCTTAGATGGCAAAAAGGGGGGCCCAGACTCACCTCAGTAGAGGTAGGTGACATCAAAATTTAACCAGTCTCAGTTACTCTGAGATGCTTTCCTCATTGCTTTGACAATAAAGGAAACATTTACTACCAATGTATATACCTAAAATGAAGGTGGGCGAGTGTCTTTTCCTCACCATGTCTTCCAAGAGAGCTAACAGCATGGCATTTTGATTACAGGCTTATCTGTCTCTCGGGTAAGTATTTGTTGCACTTTAAACTTCTATGTCATTGACAGAAAGACTGCATCTGTTTAAACTTAAGTGCATACTTTAATATTTACTGCATAGGAGGAAAAAAGTCTTTCCATACTGATTGAATGAATGTTAGAAAAGAGGCTAATGTAATAGGGAATCCTAATGTTGTGTTACTAACTGCTGTAGTGATGCTGACCTACTTGGTCTACAAAATCAGGATCTGGGCCAAATTTTGTCAAAGTTTTATAGCCTAGATTTTCACAGTTTGCAAATGGTAGAAATCTGTTGCTCTGAAACTTCTAGCTTGTTTTTCAGGCTGTCAAAGCTCAGAAGTTCAGACAGACATTTGGCTGAGAATCCAAAACCTGAAATTTTCACCAAGTTGGAAAATTAGTTGAGTTTTACCTGTCACTGTGTGTAACACTTATACTGACGTTTACAGCAGAAACTATTCCTTTCCTAGCTAGAATTATAAAGCTTTTAAAATAAGGTTCTTCAACTTAAATATTGTGACATCTGGAACTTCTGCCAATTTTTAACAGCAAGATCATTGGTTCTCTGGAAATAAATAATACAAACCTCTTGATAAACCACTTTAGACTTCAGAAATTTCCAACTTCCTAATTGTGATCAATAAAGGATTTTTCAAGTGGCAGAATAACTTCCCTTTGTATATATGCTTTCTTTGCACACCAGTTATGTTGACATCAGTGGATTCTATATGTGAAACACTACTAATATACAGCAATGTCCTCAACAGCAAGAACAATTTTTCAGTAATTGAGCTTGCATATAGAGTAGTGAAGAATTTACATAGTTTCAGATGTTGTGGAAGATTAAATATAAAGGCACTGTTACCTGCAGGAATGAAATCCATCTTGTCAGCTAGTTGGAAGACTCATGAGAAGGAATTTCCTGTTGTGGCCAATTTCATCTCTCCTTCCTCCGCCCCCATTACGTCTTTGCTGTGCCTGCTTCTTCAGCTCTATCCGAATATATTTTCACTACGGCACATTTAGTTATCAATCAACGGGAATCTCAGCTGCTGTTGTGCTTGGTGGACAAACTGTTCTTTCTTTACACTAACAAGGAATGCCTGAAATAGCCAGACACACAGCACTGATTGATGCAGCTACGGTTTATACACCTAGATTCAGACAGTCTGCAACTGCCAGAATTAATAGCTTATTATTAGAAAAATACTTCTGCTAGACTTATAATTTAAAACCATTTAAATGTCTCAGGCATAATCACTGAAGTTAAAGTTTTAGCTCGTAACTTGATGGTATGAATTAGACACGTCTGCCTGTCTCAGGTGTGTTTTCTCTTAATGTTTTTGCTGTTTTAAGGTTTTTCTGTATTTCTAGGATGTGATATATGGGATGACCAAGATCGATGCACAACTTTCTACAGATTACACTATGTCCCTGATTTATATGGCTGTCCCTCTTCCACTGAGTCAAGCCTAGTCCAAGCAGGGTCTGGATCTCCTGTAGAAGACAGCTCCCAAATTTCAGTTCTTGTAGAGGGCAATGTTCTGGTGTTAAATTGAGGGATGGGGGCAATAATTAAAAAGTGAAATGCAAACTTCCTCACTCCATAAGCTACAAAGAAGGGGAAGAGAAGGACATAGCAAACAGCATCAGAAACGGGAGCTGTTTCTTGCTTATCACACTAGTGAAAATAATGTTTGGAGGCTCTTGCGATGAGCATGGTACTAAAGGGCTCAGAGTATAAAATGACAGTCTGATTTGGGGGAAATTACAAGAAAGATGATGGGACCCCAAAAGTTTAGGACGATGTAATGTTGTTGCACAAACATAAAATGACCACACATTTTTGCTTATAACCTTGAACTATCTGGTTAGCTCAACTCGGTGAGTGCCCACTGCTCAGGGAAAACACCAAGAGGCCACCCCCTAAAAGGGATCTACATGTGCTGCAGTGTTGGGAAAAGCAACAACTGCTTTTTCTCCTGGACTTATTCTATGACATGTAACAGAATTAAGGGCTTCAAAGAGAACATGTTGGAAATGAAGGGAAGGTACCGAGCGAGATGTCAGAGGAGTGATACCACACAAACAGGGGCTATGGGACAAATTGTTCAGTTTTGCCACACACATTCTTACTGCTTTGACTGTGACTCTTAACCTAATGGTTAGCCTTTCTGTTTTATATATGAGAGTTTGAGTTTGTGACTGCCTTTCATCATGAAAACGAACCATGATTTAAAAGCTCCGGCAGCACAAAATGCAGACTGTTGAGCTATGGGAAACCTGTCCAGAGTCTGTATTAGTACTGAGTGCTCAAAAACAGTGCATGGGCTGCCCAGTTAGGTGAAGTCAGAAAACACGAGGAACTAAAAGAGTGGCTGTAACTGAGATTGAAAGCTATGGGTTGTCTAAGCAACAGCCTGCACTCAGAAAAAATTATTAAACAGACCTGGATGTTGTCATTGCTGGGTGTGTTTTGTAATGTGCAGTACGTAGCACCAGGATGCGCGAGCAAGGACAGTCTCTTACATTTTGCCACCTGTGTTAGTACAATACTCTTAGTTTGTGTCACTGTGTAAAATTGTAAGAGCAAAATTATCAATGCACTTAAGGAAGCTTTTAACTGATAGAGTTCTTCTGATAACTAACTAAAATAACTTCTGCGAGTACTCAGCATTTCAAAATATTTTTGAAAGCTGATGAAAATATTTATTTATATATCACCTGCTAGATATCTTTTTATCTCTATCCTGTTGTAGCCTAGTCAATCAGAACATCTAGTGCTTGAATCAGGTCAAGCTTATTGTGAATTGATAGACTAAAAAAGGTGGTGTATGCTGAACAGCATACTTTTTTCATAAAAAAGTCTATGCTTTAGCAACCACCAGTGCTGTTATTTTTGCAGTCCTCTTTTTAAAGAGAATCTTTTTCACGGTCCACTATCCCATTGTCTAAGTCATCAGTAAAAAAAAGAGAAGGTGTCGGCACTACTGCATTTTCCCTTTTGAACTAAATGTGTGCGATTCATCAGCTTTCGAAGAGTGAGGAAGGACTTAGATGCTAGCTAGGGGGGAATCGAGAGGCTTCTGTGTAACCTTGAGAACATGTGGGGCTGCATCCAGGGTTGCCTGTGTGCTGAGGACACACAGTGTCAGTCTGCCAGCTTGGTTGGAAAAACGGATTTTTTCCCTGCTCTTGCAAAGGGCATCTTTTTCAGACTCCTGGTAGCTGAAGTCAATGTGTTGGTCTGTAGAGCACAACAGCAGTCTTTGAACACTGGTTGTTATGCCAGACCATTGTTCCTTGGTTTGTCAGAGCACTAAGTCATCCTGTAAATATACATGGGGTGTTAAACATATCTCTGTTCCCTATAAGAGCTGCTTCTGAAAAGCTTTTTTGAACTTGAGCAGTGGCAGGAAAAACACAGTTAGTATTGATTTTGCAGGTTATCTGAGGCAAAGTCTTGTTTTGCTGTCTCTGGATAATTTGAGGTGTCCTTTATAACTATGACTTCCAGACATCTCTCGGAAAAGAAAGAATTTTAGAGCCTTTTTTCCTTGCTTTTTGTTTTTAAAGAGAATTCAAACATAAGTCCTTTACATTTAGCCCTTCTTGGTAACTCTCAATACACGTGCTGTATTTAAATAAAACATAGCTATCTTTTCTATTTATTTACATTTCATTTGTTCCAGGAATAACTTCATAATATAGTCAGTTACAAAACACAAGTGCTTTTTGTTTTATCTGGCTGTGAGTATTCAATATACTTTTATACAAATTAGGGCTAAATTAATTATTTGTTTGCACTAGGAACACTAGGGCTGTTTGCACTCTCATTGCACTAGGAAGTTCACGCAAGGACATATTTCTTATTTTTATTTAACATCCCAAATTTTATTGACTCAGAGTCTTAAGGTTAATAGGCATATTTATAAATATACCCACATCAATCTATATTGTGGCTCTCAGTAAGTGCTAGAGAGGAGTTGTTTGCACAGGAAGTTAAGACAAATTAACTAAAGATATGATTTTAAAGTATATTAGTTAAAACACATTAAAGCTTGGTGTGAATGTTCTCATTCAGAATTAAAGTGACTGTAGTTCACTTTACCTTAATGCACTTTAAATTCACACCTTTCAGCTAATTTAGCTTAACTTCCTGTGTGGACAAGCCTTAAGATTGTTCCCATTAAATGGCTGTGCTGAGCTTTATTTTCTACTTCTTAAATGCAAACATGTAAAATAGTCTTATGTTCTAAAGAGACTATGTTTTAAAAAGAGATTTTGTTACGAGTTTTCCAATCATGGCATTTGCTTGAAAGGGGTATTAAGTGGTAAATGTTAGGATAAATTATAATATTTTTTTTTATTTTATTTCAGGTATAAGATTAGTGAGAGAGAGAATGTATTTATGCAAACAAAAAATATCAGGGATATAGGCAAGATTGACCTAACTAGTCCTACCTGAAGTCTAACCCCTGTTATGAGAACTGGTCCAGTCTACTTGTGGCAATATTATTTACCCTTCACAGAACTAGTGCTTCTGCAGTTACCTGTAGGTTGTTGTATCGAGCGCTGTACAGAGCTGGGTGATCTAAATGCACTCAATTGAAATGAAGGCTGTGAATTAGTGGTTGGATCTGCAAAGTATGTCAGTCCCAATCCAGCAGTCTACCTGAGCTTCCACTTAATTTTTAGTACTTAAGTGGTCTCATTGTTTTCAGTGGAACTACTTAGACTTCTGAGGGGTTAAAGAAAATCATGTGCTTAATGCTTTCCAGGGTTAAGACCAGAATGCTAAACACATTTTGGGGTTTAGCGCTATGCATTTTGCTCTGCCGATGACATGAACTTTAACCAGGGAGTGTGTGTTACATTTACCAGCTGTTACCCATGCTGTACTACAGTTTGATCAGAGCTGGTATGTAGCTCAAAAAAGACTGTATGGCAGCTGATAGTTAAGTGTGTGTGTAAAAAAAAATATATTTTTGGTCCTCAGATAATGGTGAAAAAGCTCCAATTCTCTTTCATACTCTTTTCCCCATTTTTCTTATTGTTCAGATTTTTTAGGAAGCAGTAATACAATTTTTGCATCAGTCTTCATTCACTGTATTCACTTTATTCACTTTGAACATAACTTCTGTTCCATTTTCATATTGTTGATGAAAGTTACAAAATGTTTGAGAAAATTAAACTCTCAAGTACCAGTAATTTCTGATGCCCTTTTCCATAAAAATAAAACCCTATGTGAAACAGAAGAATAATATATGAAATTGTGGGGTTAAAAATGGGTAAAGAATAGTAGACAGATAGAGTAGTGAGATGCATTGCCAGAGACCAACTTTTCCACACACTTTAATAAGTAAATTGATTGCTGCTTGAAAAGATATTTGTATCTGATACATACTAGAAGATTTACAGAGTACAAAGGAAACAAAAAGACTTTGGCATCATTAATGGTTCACACATTTGTAAGACTGTTTTGCCACTGGGAACTAGGATAAGAATCTCTTCTGCAAGTTTGACTGTTACATGTTGCCATCTCTTGAATCATAAACATAAAATATCATGGAGGGAACGTCTTAATAAACATAGGCAAGAAGCATTGTACAGATATTATTTGTGTTACAGGATGACCTACAGGCCCTATTTTAGTAGGTTTTGCATGTAAGAAAGAAAGCTTGCTGTGCAGACAGATGATGGATGAGGGTGGAAGGGGTCAGAGAAACAGGAAGCGACTTGGTCACGGTCATATAACAAGAATAGAAACGAAGTCTCCTAACTCCCAAACTCAGCGTGTTATCCAGTATTCCACACTGCTTCTCCATCTGTGTGCTTAGTTATTTCTTAAGCCCAACCACTGCTTGAAATCTGAGCCCACCTACCCTCAATGTGACCATAAGCACCACCGAAGTTTTAAGTAGGTGAGTTGAATGTGCAAGTATAGCAAACTACTTAGCAAGTGTGGTATCAGGTTTCTAATTTTATCTGCCGAGACCATCATTCCAATTGTATTTTAGCACCAAAATAGCACATTAGGCAAAATGAATTTAGCACAAATAGTGAGTTTATCATCTCTTTCTTTCCTCTGTACATATGATAGGTGCAAAGTTACATTTCTAGTTGCTTCACGGAGAAAAGTGTAGTGTGTGGAAAGGACTGTAAACTAGTGGTATCTGCAGCCAAGTTTTTAGATTTAGGGATAACTGTCAAAGGAAACCTTTTTTCAAGCTGTTTTAGCTTCAAGAAGAATAGTTAGTTTGTACCAGCTTTTAAACTTAAGTCATAACTTCTGTGTACTTTCTTCCCTGGCACACCATGTTCATCTTACAATAAGCTTTCTTTGCAAAAAAGAGAAAGTCAATCATATAGTTCTGAATTAAATATGCCATTTTATGGCAAAACTTCTGTAGTGAGGCAAGGAGGAATGATACTGCTTCCTTTAAGCTGCAGTGGGAGTATTGCAAAGGATACAGGGAGAAAGATGAAGTATCCCACAGTTACAAGAAACATTGTCTGTGTTGTATACATGTACATTATCTCACAATTCCAGCATGGGAATGTTTAGTTTGTTGTACTTCGGCCATGTGTCAGACTAGGTACAACTGACATGTTTTAACATTATAGTCATTACAGTGACTCAAGAATTTCAATTGGGAAACAATTCTTCACACTGGAGTTTACTAAATTAGAAATATGGGATACCATACCTCCAAATTTTCCTCTTTCTGGATAAAAACTTTAGCTTCAAAGATTTTGCCATATTCAAACATTTATCCATGATTTCTGGTAACACAGCAAGCCAGCTGGAGCATCAGTGACTGTGTCCCACGCAGCGGTTGCAGTAAGCTGGTTCTTTCAAGAAATGCTTGAGTAAGGGCACACGCACTACGCAGTTGCTGTCTGCCTGCAAGAGATCTGACACTTTCCGGAAGTTTTGGACAGACCTGCCCTACCACACATGTGCTTTTAATTCAGGCTGCACTCACTCATTAAGTCAAGTCTTTCAGGAAGCATCTGACCTGCTCCACAAGCTCTGTGTATTTTTTCCCTGCACACACAGAAGATTTGCTCTGTTCCTCAGGTGAACAACAATTATACTCCATACAGTAGGTCTGACAAGATGTTTTCAAGGTGTTGTGCTGGCTGCACAGGTGTTGCACAGCATATGTGTAAGTATTTCAATCTGGACTTATTATAGGAACCCCAGAAGGCTATGTCTTATGTTTAGCTGAAACAGTTGCAGTCACAAATAGTTGCTATGGCAGAACATGGGGCACTGAATTTTACTATATGGAGATAAGTGAGGGTAGAAACACCCCAAGTCAACTCTGCTGACAGAGAAAGTGCTTCTAGTACTCCAGCCTTTATGTGCATGTGCTGTAGAGTAACATCAAGCATGCATACGAATCCAACATACTTCATCAGACCAGGCGATCTGATCACGGACGGTCTATGCAGCACGTGTGCAGTAGGTCTGATGACTTGCGGACGTGTTAGACTAACTGTATATGTGATACACGGACCATGTTTGCATAGGGCAGCCCTGAGGGTAGACTCATTCATAGGCTGTAGGAACACAAAACATAACCATGCTCTGCAGCCACAGTGGCTTTGAATGTTTAGGTAAGAGTTGCAACTTGTGCTTCAGTTGCAGTTTTATTTAAAAATTGCTTTTCTTCTGAAATACAGAAGAAAATTTGTTCCTGAACCTTTATAAGTATGGTAGATTATTTTAAACATTGATGGAAATAAATTGCATCGTGTAGTCACTCCTATGCACAGTTTATTTATACCGCATGTTCTATCAACATATCAACTTATTCAATTTTCTGTTTACAGAGAGGATGGCCAGTATGTTCAGATGCGGCTGGTTTTCACTTGTTTAAAATTTCATTGCCTGCTCTTCCAAGAATTCATTTGCATTAGAAATTACACTTTTGTGCAAATTGTTGGCAGATAATAATTACAGCTTAAACTGCCAGCCAAAATACACCAAAGCTATGGTTCTCATATTTGCATTCTGTATTCCTTCACTGTCCACTAAAGCAAATTAATTACACTGTGTTTCTTTTGCAAGTCAGCAGGAGGTAATTTGGTATGGTAGAAATGAAAGGGAAGAGTCTAAAAGAAAATTGTCAACCAATTTGTTAAGTTTTCATTTCTCTTTGCTGCATTGTTTTGCAATATCAAAAGCCTGAAAATTAAATGCCTGTCATTGCTTTGGGCATTGTCCTAGTGCTGCTGGCACGCCAACTGTTAGTGGTGAGAATGTCAGATGTCAGATGGCGTTTTGAATGGCAGCTAAAGGGCATCATGAGGACTTAAAAAATCTGTTTCCTTTAATTTCTAATGAGCTTCATCATTCACTATATTTAAGAGATATTGAATAACATGGCTTTGATTTATTATTTTGAGGCTTCTGATATCTTGGCCTTTGCACGTGGAGGGATTTCATCTCAATTTTTTCTTCAAAATACAATCGTTCTTTTGCTAAAGCCTGTACTCCATAGAAATAATCTGGGACATCTTCCACTATATTTGATGGAATTTAGGCTTGGGTTTATATATATATAAAAGCACAGTGTTGAAAGTGCATGTATTATTCCAACTCTTTACACCTGTGTTTAGATTAAAGAAACTGAAGAAACTTATTACTGAAGGACAAGGAAGAACAGAACACTATCTATATACAGAGTGTGATCCAGTCCCCTACCCACATGCTCCCCTCAATTCCTGATTTATTACACCTCTCTTGGCTCACTCAGTTATGATTTACCAGAGTGCACAGATCTGTGGGAATATATGTTATCAGTAACGCAGTTGCAATCTTGTAGGTTAAGCATCATATCAATGTCCTACCAATGCTTCTGCTGCTAGAAATTCACCTGGAAATTGAGTTTTGGGCACCACTAACCAGTCTGACTGTGAATTCTTGTTGATAAAATTCAGGTGACCTAATTTTCTGTATTTTGAATCATATGGTCTCTAGTCCCAGTGAGAAAATAAGAATAGTGACATCTCCTGTTATTACATATACAGCAAAAAAAAAATAATAGCACTTGCTTCAAAATTCCTGGGGTAACACAAGAAACAGGTCATCTTAAATGGTATAAGACTTCTCAGAGGTGAATAATTCATTTTGAATTGAATCTTCCTGTCTAATGTAGAAAAAAAGCCACATCCAAACTGGAAGGTTTTGGAGCATTTAAAAAACATTGTGGTCCAATATTTCTAAATTTGAAAGTAGAGGGATTTTTTTTTTTTAATTTCAACCTATTGTGTAACAGGTAAAAAAGTAAATAAGAACACTTTTTAAGAACTTTCATTGAAATTTGGGATAAAAAAAATTAAAATCATCAATACAACTAAACATTTTTCTATGCTTCTGAGTAGCTTGAAACAATAACACTAAACCCCAACCATTTTATTCTCTATAGTGCTGATTTTCAATTTTATAATTTCAGTTTGCTAAGCAGATGGTGTGCAGGAATAAAGGCAGAGTGACACAAAGGTTGAAAGGAGCTTCAAATACTAGAAAAACCGGGGTAGGTCTCGGGAGTACACAAAAGTCAAGTACGTTGGTTCCCTTTTATGCAATAATTCCGGTTCCTTCATTGAAGGGGTTAAATATCTGACTCTGATCTGAACCTTCAACACAAGTGCAAATTGAAAGATGTAAATCTGATCTCACAAGTCTAGACATAACTGTCAGCTACTTTTAGCCATTGTTCTGTATTGATTTTTATGTTCTTAGTTTTATTTAATGAATAGGTTATTTTTCCCTTCCTCTGTAATTCTGACCTTATTCAGTAGAATCTCACTCTGCAGCTCCCCTTTAACTTTCAGAAAAATCTCTTCCATAACAGGTTCAGAAAGCAGTTTCCTGTGAATTTTTATGAGGATGTTATGAAAATTAGGGTTGCATTTTTGACCCCATTTAATCTCCAAGCATCTGGCTTGCACTGTTCTGTTTGGTGATGTTTCTTTCCCCCAGTATGACTTTGATAAATCCTTTTGGTAGGCTGCTTACCCTTTGCAATTCAAAGCATTAGAGTTATTTACTACGCTCCTGCAAACTTTCCTATTGTTTCCACTGTCTTTTGTATCAAATAAGTTGGAGACCAGCACCAGCTTTGCAGCAGATTGATTATGTGGCTGTTGATGGCTGCTTCTTTTGGTAGTTTTGAATTTCAGTTCAGAGTAAGAAGAACTGTGCAAGTACTATAAAATTATATCTTTCTTGCTTTTATTTTCCCTTCGCACATGATGCTTTTATTAAGATGATATACTATTTTTATTTGCCATGAAATCTTAGTTCTACAAAACTAATTTAGTTCAGATGGCAATACTTGACATATGAATTTTTAAGAACTTTGATGTCCTACAGGACAAAATTCTTTTCATGCACCTTTAGTTGACGAGCTGTATTTTTAATGTCAGTAATATTTACTATTTTTTTTTTGTAGCATAGTAGTACCCCACTGTGAGCAGATACCCATTGTAGTAGGCACTAAACCAACATTTATTAACAGAATTCTTGCCCTGAAGAATTTACAGTCTGAACATGAATGTATAAAGGAGAGGAAAGGAAGGACTGTTTATTCTTCTTTTACAGAGGAAAACCTTGAATGCAGGAACACGATGGCTCTGATCAACAAAGACATTTATCTGATGTTGAAATAAACTAATTGATTCAAGGTGCATGATCACTCTCTGTATAAGTATCAAGAGGGAAGCCACCAAAGTTGGATATACACTTCCAAATAAAAATACCGGGAAAAAATCAAAATAATATAAACTACCCACAAATACATATGTGTACATATGGTAAATCAGGACGTTTCCATCTATTGGTGGAAAGCACTCATCCAGTATGAGTATTGGCAGCAAGAAACCCAACTATATTCATGGAAATTTAGTGCTCTGATGATCAGAGAAAATTAAGAGGAGTCTCAGGTGTCTAGTCAGACAGATCTTGGAGTTTTGTCTTTGCCCTTGAAAGCTAACATTAGAGGCTTCAAAGTTCATTGACCCGGATTCATGATTGTGCGGGGATTTTATTTGGCCTATAACAGAGTTACAAATATATAGCTTATAAAGCTTTGTTTAACATGAGAAATACCCGTTAGAAGCACAGAAGCTGTATGACAGTGTTTGCTTGCAACAAAACCTCTTTGATCTGCTAGAGATCTTGGGCTTTTGGTCTCTACTCAGTGGATGCCCCAAAACCAGAAGATAAGCTGTAGGGCTATAAAAATAAAATTCTGGAGTTTATCTAGGGACTTGTATAAAAAACCCTTTTGACTGACTAATCTTAGAAGAAGACTTAGAGAAGACTCATTGAAACTGTGTACTCAAGATGAGAGGAATATTTGGGAACCTGGTAATGTATCTGGTTATGCCAGCCAAAAAAACAGATCGAATACAATGCTTGAAATCCAAAAATTATATATAAGCTTTGTTTGCTGTGACACTTATTAGCAGCCAAACTGATATAAGCCAGCTCATTCTGTGCAAAACAACATTAAAATTGAAATGGCATCATTTCATTGAGCTATCCAAGCAAATTTTGTATTTTTAGGAAAATTAAATGTTTCATAATTTGTGAGAAACTTAACTCTGATTATTCTTTTGACATGGATTACAGCATAAAAATAATTAGATAATTTGAAGATCCATGTTAAATCTTAGAAGTTAATGTTTTGCTAACAGCAGTTCACTTAAGACATATATCTCCATAGTTAGCTTACAGATAGCTCTGTTTCAAAGTTAGGAGATGAACTGCTTTTATACTATCTCACTGCATAACAGAAAATCCCCAATAATTAATGCCAGATCCTCAGCTCTGATAGTTTCATTGAAACCATTATGTTTATGCCAGTTTACATCATTTGAAGATCTGACCCAGCAGGTATGAAAATGAAAATGGCAAGGCAAAAAAATATCGAGCAATTTGATATCAATAAAAATGTGCATGAGGTCAGTGGGAACAGAGCCTTTTCAAGTTTTCCTTTGACTTTTCTATCCTGAAGAAGAACTACTTTTTTTTAGCCGTTGAGCAAGGTAATGTATAGCAAATGATAATTTACGAAAGAAAATAATCTGTTGTAATAAAACCTGGGCAGAAGCCCAAGTATTTGTTCCTAAAATATTTATTTTTCGCCAGCTGTATTTATGCATGAATACACTGATGTTTCTAAAGCAAGTATTAAAAAGTGTAACATCTTTTGAGTAAGAAACTGGTTTTAGTTATGCACATTTCCAAAGAAAAGTTTTTCCTTTTTCAAAATTCAAACTTTGACCTTTCTGAAATCTCACTAGCACAACTGACCAATTGCAACTGCTTTTCTTTGACAATGTTTGCAGAAAAAGAAATTTCAATTCAGAAGTCTGAACCAATTTTCTGATGCAGAAAGTTACTCTGTTGCCCAGAAATGAAACTGTAATAGATCAGAGAACAAGTTAGTCTCTCACTTTGAACAGCAAACACATTCAACAGCTTGCATTGCAATTATTGTCGCCATAACTTATGTCTGGAAAAGATATATTTATAATAATATACCAAAGAAGAAATGAATCAGAGACAAATCTAGAATTTGCTGTTAACTCAAAGAGGGGATGTTTTCTTTTTATTTCACTGTAGCACGGGTAGAAAACCTCAAGCAAAAATTGTTGTAAGGGAAATTACAGTTTAAATAATGCACTTATTGAAAAAAGAAAGCTCAGACCCAAATGTAGAAAATGAAAAGGTTGAATTTTACTGAGCCACAGGGAGAGAATATTGTATTAAGGAGTTGGGTGTGTAGCCCCACATGTGATTAATTAGCTGCACCCAGGTGGTGAGATAAAAGAACAACAAGCAGCTTAGCTGAGAGAGAGCTGTAGGGAATAGGGGGCTACTGGTGAAGTGCTGGGTCAGGGAACGGGGCCTGCTCTACCAGCTAGATGAAAGGCCCTGCTGGGTGCACCTGCTGTGCGGACAGCCGCAGAAGCCCTTGGAAACAGAGGTCTTAAGAGAGGCCAGACAGCAGGATTTGGTTTATCTGTTTTCTTTATTGATGGCCTATGTTTGAACAGTAAATATGTTCCTTACAGGAGGGTATAGTGATGCTAAAGATGCTTCGTTATGATGTGTGACTGGCTTATACCAGAGTGGGGAAACTGAGGCAGGAATGTTGGAAGGTGGAGTTGTTGCTTGTATTGCAGTGAAGCACCGTTTGGTGCTGCTAAGGCTGTATCTTGCTACTCCCCCAGCTTTGCTTTGCCTTTGGAGTGTGTCATGAGCAGTGGAGCCACTTGGAATGTTCTTCAGATCAATTGCTGGAGGTGAATAGCAATTATACTGTATATATACATGTAGAGAGCTTCACAGAGGATCTGGGAACACAGAGTAAAATAAGTGGATCTCATGAAGGAGAAGTTCCTTGTCTAGTGATGTGGGTGTGTGCTGGGGCCTAGCCTCGTTATAAGGAACGGAATATATGGAATCAAAGTGAAATTCTATATGGGACAAGAAATGGGGTGGTCTTTATAGCAGGGTGGTCTTAAACTGAGGTTTAATGTATGTACAATATACAAACATTTTTGACAGACCATTAACACCTATAATCTTGTAAATATTTGCAATTTTCTAGATCATAAATATAGCTGCATAAGCAGTTCTTTCAGAACATCATTTATACTCCATTAAAGGTTAATTTACAAGTTAGTACCTTATAGAAAGAAGATATGTGTACTTTTATGTTAACTTTCTGTAAAGGGAGACTGGTGTCTCCAGCAGCAATTTGTAATTCTCCTGTGACGCTCCCAGTGGCACTATTCAAAGCACTATTTGAATTCTTTTCATCAGCTCATGTTCACAGCAAACTTAATCTTCTGTTTTGAAGACAGAGAGGGAAAGAAAAAGAAAAAAGAGCAAGATCTTAGGTCTCCTGTCTGCGTTCCCAAGCATCCAACTGTTTGTTTAAACAGTCTCCCCTGACACACATTCTCATTTGTCACAGTGCTGATGATACCTGCGGCTGTATCTGAGCCCAACTTAACTGGCTTGGTTGTGCTGGAGCCTTGGTCGTGAAGGGGGGCAGGGAGGAAAGAGGTAAATAGTAGGGGATTGACTCTGTGGGCTATGACTTTATTCACTGTAATGGCATTTGTGCTTTCTAAAGATCAAAGGCCAGAAAAGGGGTGGGGGCAGGGGAAGAGAAAGAAAATTGTTCACTGTAGACCTAGTCAGGAGCTTTCTGAAGTGCCTGTGAGAAATTAGGTGCGCCTCTGCACATTTGATCATCTAACTTTGAAATCCTGATGAGAGAGCTTAGAGAAGGATCTGAAGAGAAGGGAGAATAACCGTTCTTAAGTTAGGACTATTGGGGAAGAATGAACAAGCAAGATGCCAAATTTAACTGAATTTGATTTATTTTTCTAAATGACAGCTTTCCATGTTGACCCTGGTAGCTAAACAACTAAGTGGCTTTAAAAATTACTGTTAGCTTCAGATATACAGGAAAAAAAGAAATCTGTTGTAAATGAACATACTTTGTTGTCAATTACTGGGATAAAAGAAAGCTTTCTCAATGGCATGGCATGAGTTCCTACAATGGTCTCTGTGGGTTTATTCACCTTCCGTAGGATTTCCCATGAAAAGAGATGAAAGCTTTATGCTTGTTGCTCACCATGTAGTATGTTTATCTTTGTTATTAATATCTTAATGGTGTAAAGATTTCAGCATTTTTTTTCATGTTTCAAACTACTGTGTACATTGCAGAACATTCCACTCTTCTGGTTTTCATATACTGAGATTCTTTCAGCTGGTTTCATACACAAAATGGTGGCTGATCATTATGGTACATTCACAGCACACTAAATAGGAGCTAATTAGTTATTCTTACTGTACTGTTTTCACTGGAAAGCTCTTCATAAAAATTGAAGCTCTTCTCAGAACAGAATGACACCAACACTTTTTGGTAATTTTCTAAGGCTCGGGGTTGAATTTCTGACTAAGGGATGTGAGAACTGGAAGTTTTAACCATTGCACGTTGAATTTGTGATCTTCCAATCCATTCTTACGTTTCTTCTCTGAAAGAGGCATATTAAGGAGCAATTAAAAACTTGCAGGCTGCAGACTGGTGTGGAGAAGAGGGAATGAGCTTCACTCTTACCAGGTCAGTGATCTAATTGCAACTCTAGTCAGTCCAGTCTGTCAGAACTGCTCCCCTTGTTTTAAACAATTGCTTGTTGTCTCAGAAGAACCTTCTGAGGTACCACTTGTAACCTCAAACCAGTTTTTCTCAATATTTTTTTAAAGGACATCCTTATTAATCCAGTTGTATCTCCACTGTTGAATGAAGTAACTGCCTTCTTGAGGCCTGAATGAATCGACATGCATTTTAGTAATAAATTCAGCAGAAGCGCTTCTACTATAAATGTAATTGGAGTTGTACCTGGCTCTAGGAGCTATGTGGTATGCCAGTAGTAATGCTTTGAGTCCTAGTGTCCTACACGTGCTTGGAAATTACTGTATTTTACCTGACCGAGGAGACATTTTTAACTGTTTTAACAGGAACGTAGATCTTGATGCTGAAGAGCAGCTGTGTGGCATGATGTTGCTGATTAGTGCCATGTGGCACAGGAATCCCAACAAGAGGTTGGAGAGGGGCATGTTCGAATGGCAGAACTACACAGGTCAGTCACAAGTCCAGTCAGGGCCCTTATGAGGCACCAAGCTGGTTGCCCAATTAAGTGGAGTGCTGGGTTTGCATATGCGTATCAAAAATGTGGGTTTAATTTATCTTGTAGTAGTTACCATAAATAGCCTTATAGCCGAGGTTGTAAGTGGGTGGGTAAAGCAAGAGTAATCATAAAGAAAAGTCTAAAATGTCTTGTTCACTAGGGAGCTCATCAAAGAACAGTTGCTTCCTACAATCACTAGGAAAGCAGCTGTGGTGAAGGAACATGAGGTTTAATGGCTGAGCACGTGCTTTAGTATAATTTAACCTTAGAAATCAGTTAGCCTCAGTGTGTGCAAATCTCTTCGCTAATTTTTTGGTATTTGGCCTGCTTGTAGGCCTATGGGTTGCCACTGTACACTTGAGGCAGCTTGAAGAAATATTTATCTACATTAAGAAGTAGCACAAGCATTTCATGAGGGCATTTGCCGCTCATCTTGCAATCTGTGAAAGGACTGTCTTAATCATCTGTCTGGTCTTCTTTTGTACCTCCTGAGAACTCCCATCATATCCTTCGGAAATGGGAAAATCTTCTGAAGAAATCCTTTCTACTACCCTTTTCTCATCCCTGCCTCTGAGCTCTAGCAGCGTGCAGTCCCCACTGTACTAGTTACAGGCAGGGTCACAACTCGGAGGGCATTATTTCAGCTTACTCTGTCCCGTGTGCAGTTGAGGGATGGCTGTGACTAAGCTGTGCTCCTGCAGCAGCTCTCTTCATGTGTGTGAAGTGAAGCATGTGCTCGTGGGTTTGCAGGATCGAGCCAAACATGTTTGCTCTTGGCCTTCCTCTCCCACATTTCACATATAAATTTACACAGTCTAAGCTAAATTGTACAAAAATATTCATGAATAAGTAAATATATGATTGTCTCAGTGTGCAAAATCTTCCTGAATTCTTTGGGTTGAATCCAGAATTACACAAGTGCAGAGCTCAGCGAGAATGCAGACTGCGCCAATTGTAATGCCCACTTATTTGGCTGCTCAAATGACATCTATCTCTCTAAATCCTACAATAATTTGTGGGCCCTTTAGGCTACTCTGTAGAAATCTAAGATTAAAAAAATGTTAAGGTCATAAAAGCCTGAGAATGTAGACTAAAGCAGGATTCATTCTATTAATTTTGTTTCCTAGAATGGAAGCAATTTCAGCTACATTAGAAACTCAAAGGAGTGTCTGTTAATTATTAAATTCACTGTTTAAAAATCTAGCAGACTTGCTTGGAATTGCAGGACATCCTGTTTTGTTACGTAAATTGGTGCAAAAATATGTTCAGTTGGCTAATCTTTGAAGTAGTGATATGTCACAGTTACTCAGAAAGCTTTACAGAAGGCTACTTGAGGACACCATTAACGTGTCACATCTTTCTGCTGATACTTTATCATGAATGTGGCTCTTACGTTTATCAGACTAGTATCTTTTCCTTCATCATTTAAAGAGTGATGAATGGACATAAGAGAGCAGTTTTTCTTTTCCGTTGTGAGAGAAGGGAATTGTGCCAATGCTTATGAAATTACTATGTTATGCTCTGTTTATGACCTAATTAAGTTTAAAAAAAAAAATTAATGTTTTTATCTAGACATTGATCAAAAAGAGTTCATTCCTGCAGCAACAAAATTAATGAGATATTAACCATTACTTTGCAGTTTAATCAGAGCTGTCATTCCACAGTAGTTTTGCCAGCCCTCCAAATTACTACTTTTGTAGTAGACTGTTAGTGTGAAAGAAGACTTTTTCATGTTTTCATGTCATTTCTAAACATGCTTTGTTACAATTCCAAATACAAGAAAGCAATTTCATCATTGCAATAAATTTCTGGGTACAGTAATTTGTCATTAAATTACTTTGCTTTAACTAGATTGTTGCAAATTGGCAGTACGATATTTTTCTGGGTAACAGTCAGCTTTGTTTTCTGAATAATAGTTCGTGTGAGTTGAAGATACTGACAACGCTTGCTAAATGCACCAGGCTTCTGATCTATCAATATAAAGCATAAATAAAAGGAAGAGCTACCAGAGCAGTCTAAACCAAATCTCTCTCTGAAGCTGTGTATTTTGCAGGATTATCATCATTAAGGTGACCATCAAAGCAGTGAGAAAACCAAGATCCTGGTTTTCTAAGAGTGAAACAATCTAACAGTTATCTAAATATTTGCTCGAGGAAGTTTGATGCAACTTTTAAAAAAGAGTCTTCTATTACCGTATAACCAGACAGCACAGAGGTAATAACTGGAGCATCTTTAGACTGTAATAAACAACTATTAAACTGCAATGGAAAACTGCAAGTTGAACAGTTGCATGGATTTCTTATTTTATAATATCTTTTTATTACTCAAAAGCTACTGGAAACTTTGTCCATCTCTTCAATAAGCTAGTATTATTTATATTTCCATGTATAATACTTCAGCCAAATCACTGAGATTTTGGAAGCTTTCCAGAAAGACATACTCTAGCAGAGATCCTGTGTTGTTTGTTTATACTTTCAAGATCAATAAACTGGAGTGTTGCTTTCATTGTTACATAAAGTCTGTGTAACTGTGCTTCATTTAGGAATTTGCTTTTCCTAAAGCTATTTCCTCTGTCACAGAATACCTAATGGCGAGGGTGTCCTATTTTTTCAGCTGTTTACAAATTGCTATTGTAATTGAAGAACTGTGATCAGAAGTTACTCTTCGAATTCCCGTGTATGTTTTGCTTTCCCAGACCCTGTCACAAATGTATTCTATAAAGATAAGTGTAAATTCATACTGGACCATTTCTTCTTTTAAAGTTTTCACATTGAATGATTCAGAGACACATCTATTGGGACTTTCAAAATTATTTACCAAAATAGTGGCTTGCTTTCTTCTACTGGCTGAGATTGTAGCAGCTTAAACTGGTGAGAATTACTTATCGAAGTGTATAGCTACTTGTAAACCGAGGGATTATTCTATCACTGAAATTACATTTTTTTAATCTATTCTAGTTTCACTATAATCTATCCTTTGTCTATCTTTTGTTACTGAATTAATTTTCAGTGTGTCTTCCTGCCTCGGTCTTTATCTTAGAAGAATGCTGTAGATGCAATAATAACTTCCTCTATGACTTCTAAGCATCTGTAATTTTTAAACAAAATGTGTTTCAAGATTTTAAAAAAAATCTGTCTCTGAAACAGTAGTAGGCGGATGCCATACATTTTGATTCCCTGACAGCTGCTTATTGTTGCTACAATGATATCAGTAGAAGTCAAAGAAGCTTTCAGCTTTGGTGTTCAGATTTCATAAAAGAACATAGACAGATGAGTTGTGGGTAATAGGAACAAGTTGCAGAATGTTCAACTTCTAGTTAAGAAAAGTTTTCCCACATCTGTTCTGTCCAGCAAAAGAATTAAAGCAATCAAAATATAGACTTGATGCAACTGATTGGCTCAACTGCTATTGCAGTTAATAGTGGTCAGTAGCTTTGGATGGTAATTTCTGATCCATGATTGGATGTCTTCATTTGTCATTTGTTGAGGGCTTTTGAAGATATTTTTTGCATCATTCGTTCTTACTATAGTATTTTCAGAACAGTGCAGATAATGCAAATGCTATTTTTTTTTGCTCAACTGCTATTGCAGTTAATAGTGGTCAGTAGCTTTGGATGGTAATTTCTGATCCATGATTGGATGTCTTCATTTGTCATTTGTTGAGGGCTTTTGAAGATATTTTTTGCATCATTCGTTCTTACTATAGTATTTTCAGAACAGTGCAGATAATGCAAATGCTATTTTTTTTACTTTTTTTAATCATGATCTGTTAACTGTAAAGAAAGGTCATTTATTTTTTTCTCCTCTTCCATTTCTTGCTGGATTAATAACAATGTAAAAATCTTGTGTTATTTGAAATAGGTGAAATTGTGTATCGGTGCACTGCCTTCTAGTCTTAGAGACAGAGGTGAAAATGAGTTAATATCTCTTTATATAGAACTAATGGAATAAAATTCTATTGTAATTACTTTCAGACTTCACTGACTTTCATATTTCACTCATAAGCTTAATTTTCTCACCCATCTGTGTATGCTATTCAGTTGTATTAATTATTCCATATTGAAAGACACTTCTTGATAATTAGTTGGTTGCATAATTTGAAGCAAATGCTGTAGTGAATTTTGCTTTTCTTTTTATTTAGAAATCATTTGCAAGTAGTTTTCTCAAAAGTACTATTTGCAGAAAACTATTTACCTGGTAGCTATACTTGAAGAAATACAGTTGCTCCTGAATCGTGCCTAAAAATCCTCATTGTATCTAATTTTTTTTTAATATATTCTAACTCTCTTGGTTGCTTTTTTATTAGATGGACACATATTGATATAGTAATTTTCAGTATAGTAATTTCTTCACCTGAACGAAAGAACAGAATGTATGGATCGAAAAATCAATTACTTTCTCCGTTGCTTTTTGAGGAAAGGAAAAGTTCATGAGTTATCTCAAAGTTATCTAGTTTTATTTTACTGTTTGCCTGGAAATACAGTTCAGATGCTCCTTCAGATAGACAAAATAAAAGGAATTGACTCTGCTTTGGAGAATGCATTCTTAAAACCACATCTTGCAGGCAGACAACTTTTACCCCAAATTCAAAACTTACCACTGCAATCCTAACTATTTTATTTTCTTGTATACTTGTGATCACTCCTTTATTTCCCACTTCACATTTCAAATGTATTTCTGGAATGCAAGTGGCCTTTAATTCTTACACTGTCATCTACTGTAAGCATCATGTGCACAATTGAAAATATTGTCTGAACTTAGAAACAGCTTTCTTCTACCTTTTGCCAACATAGAACAGCAGTAGCTCAGTACTGCCAAAGTGTGTTAGGATTGGTGTTTCTGTTGTGATTATCTGTTTTTAACAGTTGAATCTAGGGTTGAAGAAAGTAGATATTTCTCATATGCAATGAGGTTTCATATCTGTAACCTATCGAGAGATTCTCCCTACCCAAAACTAAGATCAGAGAGCTAAGGAAGTTTACAAACCATCAGATCTTCAGCAGATATCTGAGAGGCAATAACCTAGAGGGGTGCTTATTATTTGCTAACAGAACAGGAGCCCCCATTATGGAATGAAGATTAGAGAAGATTCACTTTGCTGTAAAGCCTGAACTCCTTATTTTCCGTGAGGGCTGTGTAAATGGTTGTGGTGAGGAACCAGTTGTATTGTTCTCCTTACTATTCTCAAAAGCCTACTGAACAAGATGCTGCATACTGAAATCGCATTCTGTTCTTCATAGATAAATTGTTGGAAAAACCCTGACCAAAATTTCTATTTTTAATGTTGTATAACTATGACTGCATTATTTCTTTAACCACATAGGAGAACTGTTTGGAGTTCTACGAATCATATTTTTTTCTATTACTTTTTTATATTAAAAAGTTAAATTCTGATGTAAGTAGAGGAAAAACTAGTCAGTCTTTGTGGTGGTCTGGTACTATTAAGCTTGTCACTGTGTTTCTTCCACTGTTAGAAAACATAGCTGTTTCAGTAGTCTTTTTTGTGTGTCCTACAGTTTTGTATTCTCCCAGCACAGCTTTATGTGATATATCAGAGCATTCAATTTTTAGACACTGTGACACTATCAGTTTGTGTTTTCAGGAGGCTGGTAGTTACAGTCTTGGATTTCGCACCCTTCTAAAAAAATTATTCTTTAAGGACTGAACTTGTTTGAACATGCTTTTTTATGTGTCTGGATGTTTTTCAGAAAATAGAAAGTTATATTTAAACTGTGAGATTATGATATAATGTCTTAGTAATCAAACTTTTCTATGAAACTGGAACACTTTAGCTTGTCGCTGAAGTACAGGTTCACTTAGAATAGTGTCTTCAGTTGGAAGGGCCCTACAATGATCACCTAGCCCAACTGCCTGACCACTTCAGGGCAGACCAAAAGTTAAAGAATATTATTAAGGGCATTGTCCAAATGCCTCTTAAACACTGACAGGCTTGGGGCACCAATCACCTCTCTAAGAAGCCTGTTCCAGTGTTTGACCACCCTCTCAGTGAAGAAATGCTTCTTACATACTGCTACGTTGGTTCTTAATATAACCTCATTTAAAGAAAAAGAGGGCATCATTC